>NW_026606705.1:4375000-4520000 GCF_029890125.1 Rhinichthys klamathensis goyatoka
GTCCAGAGTGCTAACCATTACACCATGGAACCTTGGCGTGGGTAGCCTTTTCCCACCGAGCAGCAGAGGTGTTTAGTCATTCAGCCCAGAAGCGCGACAGCAAAGAGCACGTGAAGCCTTTTCTTTTTAAGCCCATGTTTCCCCGATCTCGACTGGCTTTTAGAGTGCCAGTTTCACCGCCACATCAGCAGTTGCGCATCAGCTCTGTTTTTTCCCGCCCTTCCGCAAAACAAGCTAAAAAGGTTCCACCGAGATTTGAACTCGGATCGCTAGATTCAAAGCCCAGAGTGCTAACCATTACACCATGGAACCACCACACGCTGGTCTCTGGCCGTCTGAGAGGCAGATAGTGATGAGGCTAGGTGGAATCAGGTTAACAGGAGATGATGTTTGCTCACTGGAGACCCTCGACCAAAAACACAGCAACCAGGTTGCTCTGCCGAAACCCGGGATCGAACCAGGGACCTTTAGATCTTCAGTCTAACGCTCTCCCAACTGAGCTATTTCAGCCAGGTCTACTGGCAAATGGTTTGTCCAGCAGGGATTTCTGGGAGACCGCCCGTCACTTTCGAGGTGAGCAGAGCTGAGGGTCCCAGAGAGCAAAAGTGTGGCCAGTACGGGGATCGAACCCACGACCTTGGCGTTATTAGCACCACGCTCTAACCAACTGAGCTAACCGGCCCCGCTCTGACTCCTTTTATCCCCAATTTCCCAGGAATATCCTAGTTACCCTAGTCAGCTTGAAGAGATTAAAAGCAAAGCCTGAGAACGGGCTTGTCCAGGATTTGAACCCGGGACCTCTCGCACCCTAAGCGAGAATCATACCCCTAGACCAACGAGCCAACACACACATGTCCTTCCTGCTGCTGCCTGGCCGAAAACATTTCCGTTTGCCAGGCTTAAAGCACAAAGGTTTAAATAAATGTACAACTAAACGGTAGCCAGTGCAAAGTTGCCGACACAGAGGAAATACGGTCTCTTTGGTTTGTGAGAACTTGACCTACAAAAAACGCTAGTACATATGGGCGTATGCCAAATCGATTGACCTGATGCCTGATAGGTTACAAGTTACTGGTGCCCTCCTTATGAGAACAAAATCCACATTCGATCAAAGTCGGAAGCTACTGCAGATGCTCGATGGTGTTTTAAAAGGAGTTTTGAGCAGGACCTCTCTGGAACACAGGCCTCCACCACCCGGAACAAAACATGAACATTCCATGCACGCGCCACAGCAAACTTGAGCTGATGTAAACTCTCACATAACACCCGCTGTCTTCTTTGCACACGAGGCAACTGAGCAATCATACCCCTAGACCGACGAGCCAACACACACACATCCTTCCTGCTGCTGCCTGGCCGCAAACATTTCCGTTTGCAAGGCTTAAAGCACAAAGGTTTAATTAAATGTACAACTAAACGGTAGCCAGTGCAAAGTTGCCGACACAGAGGAAATACGGTCTCTTTGCTTTGTGGGCATTGGAAACCACGCTGCAGCACTTTCACACATGCTGTGCGATGGACACCTTCTCTCCACATCGTCGAGGGGAATTAGCTCAAATGGTAGAGCGCTCGCTTAGCATAAGCAGGGGTCCAGTCTTTGCGCCCCCCACGCAAGCGAAAAGGACGCAGAAAAGGCGAAAAAACGCACAAATTTGCCCTGCAACAATATTCGGGCTATATTCCTGCACGTTATGGAAGAGTTTTAGTTACATGTGAAACAAGTCACACTCCACGGGCTGGGCTCGAACCCGTGTTCTGCACGACTAGTGTGTGATCAACTGCGCATGCGCCTTCATTTGGTAATCAATGTGACATATCATTATATTGATTGATATTAATTGTGTTTATTATAAAAAAAAAAAAAACATATTACATGTTTATGGTTTAATAAAACTAATACAAATGTTTATTCAAATATGTGTTTTTTTGTGTGTGGGATTGATTGATGTGATTTATCTGATTTATTTTAGGACACTTCAAATGTTTTATACACACAAATGCACACAAATATCGAAATGTAATTTTTTTTATTAAAATGAATACACACAAATATTGAAATAAGTACACACACACACATAAATATATGGACATACACACAATATATGTGTTATATACAATGTATACTCTATGAAAGAGTGGGTGGGCCCATGTACAGTTTGCACATTCCAGTCCCAAGGCAATTAAAAGCAGCACAATGAATAATAGTGTGAACAGTATTTATTTACTAAAACTACAAGACATTAATGAACAAAAATAAACAACTAACAATGTAGAAATAGAATAGAACATTCTGTAATATAAATAAAACAAACAAGACATTACAGAAAGATTGAGAGAAAAAAAAGAACATAACTGTAATTACACATAGATATTTATTTACAGGTATTTACAAACAATCTTTTTTCTGTGTTGGAAGATTTTTTATTATAGAGGTGGCTGTCCAGGTTTTTTCTGCTGGCGCTGTTCTACCAGCCACTCCTCTAAAGATTTGCCACCAGAGACACTGGGGCAAAACGTGGCACTGCCGAAGCGGCTGTGGCCGAACTCCTTGGTTTTGGGCTTGCCACACTTAGAGCATTTGTTATATGCCACTTCACGGACATATTTCCTTTTGTGGGCTCCACTGGCCTCCTCTTCTGCCCTGCGTCGTCTGTTCCTCTGAGTGAAGCGGGACACAGACACCGGGGCAGTGGGAGCAGGAGCCTCTCGCACGTCAGGAAACACTGGAGTTGGAGCCAGGAGAGGAGCAGCTGAAGCGCCACCTGCACCAGGTGCCAGCAGCGTGGGCGCAGTGTTTAATAAAATGAACTGGGGTAGTGGCACAGGAACTGGGGGAGGAGTAGGAGCTGCTGGGGTAATTGGCCTCACAATTGCAGCACTGGCAGGTCGTCTGCCCGGCCGTAGCTTAGGAGCCTGTCCCGCTCTGTTAGGAGGAAGGACAAACTCGTGCCGGGCCCCTGATGTGGAGGGAGCCTCATCCAGCTTTTCCAGAAGGTGTGAGCTGGCCACAGCGATGCGGTCTTCTGCAGCAAGGCCCTGGGTAAGGACAGTCACTTCCTGGGTGTTCTCCCTTCGATTAAACCTGCAATCAAAAAATGTATTCATAATAAATAACTGCTATCCCTTTCTTTCAAATGTCAATGTAAAACCATGCTTACCACTGAGTGAGAGTCCTCTGATTCAGCATAAACAACTGAAGTGACGTGGCCTCCATCAGAGTTTGGCAGTTCAGCACCAGGTCTCGGATGTGGTGGTAATCCGTGAGCACCTTAGTCCTACGAGGAAGACGGACTCCATCCTTCTTAGTTGGGGACTTGTGAAGTGCACACAGTTTGATACACATGGCCTCAACTAAGCGACTGGTGCTGGGCCACTGAGCTGGCCCCCCAGGATGACCAATCAGGCACCTCTTCACACTGTCCACACCCGGTGTCACTCCTGTGTTTTTCGGAGCCTTGAAGCGTCCGTGGGTCAGTTTGGGCTGGTGTCTGGGCTGATAGTGGATCTTCCTCTTGTCCCCATCAGGAAGAGTAGTCCACAGACGGATGACCTCTGTGACCTGCTGCTCGTCCAGGTAGAGTGCCTGACGGAGGGACACCAGGTACTCAGCCAGATCCTGCACCTTATCCCAGCCTGCAACGCCATCGGGTCCAAGAACAGGAGCCTGCAGGAAAGTATTACAATAACAATACACAGCATGTTAAATGTCAGAGTGTAAAAGCAAATAGAAACTAATAATGAGAAGCTTACTTACAGGAGCCTGGTCTGCAACACTGGACCCAGTTGATGTTGCAGGAGCAGAGGCAGCACTTGGCTGGACAGAAGGCTGTGGAGGAGACTGCAGAGGAGGCTGAGCAGGGCGCAGAGGAGGAGACTGCAGAGGAGGCTGAGCAGGGCGCAGAGGAGGAGACTGCAGAGGAGGCTGAGCAGGGCGCAGAGGAGGAGACTGCAGAGGAGGCTGAGCAGGGCGCAGAGGAGGAGACTGCAGAGGAGGCTGGGCAGGGCGCTGCAGTCCTGTGGGTGGCTTTAGTGAGGATGGTCCTGGTGCAGAGGGACAGGGGTTGAAGGCCTGGGGGCCGCTGCTGTGGACTGGGACAGGCTCAATGGGGTCATAGAGGACTGGCACTGTGAGGTCCTCAGGTTCCTCCTCAACAAAGCCTTCGTCCTGCACCACCTCATCAGTCATCTGCTCCACCAGCCGATCCTCCTCTTCTGGGTTATCCATAACAGTCAGGGATTTCCCAGACTGATTGTACAGATACTCCATACCCAGCAGCTCCCCTGCAAAAGAACACACATACAAAGCACATTCACATTATTATAGCTGTAGTGGCTATTTGTCCATAACAAACTGAAACAAAAAAAACAATCAAACTTTTCAAAGTTTGATCGTTTGTAGGCTTGACGCAGTTTAACAGAAAAAAAATTAAAATAATAAACAAGAAGATAATAAGCATAAATGCAAAATAAAGCAAATTCACTTTAGCAAAAGAAAGCAAAGAAATAAGGCTATAAAGGGTCAAATTAAGCCTAAATTAAACAAAGTACAAATAACTCCAACAATAGTTGAATTATTTGAAATACAATATAAAAAATGTACACTCATACACCTGTATAATGTATAATCTTTTGTTTGAGTTAACATGAATAATTCTCACCTGTGTAAGCCCCTGGAGGCTGGTAGCGATCATCCAGGGACATCTTCAGCACTTTGCGGCTGAGCTGGTCCATTGCCTCCCTCTCAATGCTACTGTAGGTCCTCAGGTCAGTCTTTCCCCTCACTGCTTCATCCATCCGGTCCTGGTTCCAGCGCATCAGGCCTTCCAGGAGATAGGCCTGGAAATGCGCATCACTGGCACTGGTCCCTACAGGTCAAATAAAGTCAAATATATGTTATCTATGTATTCAGTACGGCAGAATAGGTTATAAAAGTTTAAAGTTTTTTGCAGGTTATAAAAGTTATAACCTACCTGGGATGAAGCGATTTAAATGGAGGTGGAAAGACTCCAAGGAGGTGGAGCCACGAGCACAGCGATAGCAGCTGAGCTCCACACCACCCTTCTTCAGTGTGTCTGTCTTCTGGTACAGAGGGAAGCCCTCTGGGTCCTGAATACAGGCGATGTGCCTATGCTGGTCTATCCAGACCTGTTGGATTCGCTCGTGGTCCAGCAGTGGTACACCCAGAGTGTCCCTCCCCTTCTCACTGTCCATCTCATCAATGAGCGCCTTGATCCTCCAGGTGGTCTCCTCCACTCCTCTGGTCCGCTTGCGACAGTGCAGTGCCAACTCCTTCCTGGTGATCAGCTTATCCAGAGCCTTCTCTGAGACTGGACCAGCTCCTCTGGCCTGTAACTCCCCCTGTTTGGCCAACCGTAGAGCAGCGACATCATCTGGATCCAGCTCAAAGATGCACCTGGAAAGCCGAGCCATGAAGGTGCCGTAAAGCTGATGAGCCTCCGTGATGACACCTGCTGCAAAGCGCCGCATGAAGTGCCAAATGTCTAGGCGCACTTGGAGCTCATCCCACTCTATGAACATGGCTCTGACCTGCGACTGTCTGTGTGCGTGTGGGCTGCAGCAGTCTCTGTCCACATACATGACGGCGGGTGGTGCCACTCCCGCCTCCCTGTACCTCTTCATGAGACCCACCGCCATGGGCCACAATCCATGCCCCTCTGCCGCTGTGAGGACTGACACCAACACCTGGCCGTGCTCATTGCCTACATTAGTGCACCAACCAGCAGTGTTGGCAGCAGCGCCGGCCAGTTTTTTGGTGACCTATGTAAAAAAAAAAAAACAGTAGAATAAACAAATTTCAGAAAAATGTAAGATAATAACAATTATTATTACTCAAACTTGACTTTTTATACCTTTTTGGTGGAGTCCATCTTGAGGACAGAGCCAAAGACTGAGGTTATTTTGGCCTTGACCTCAGGTAGCCGCGAGAGGACGTCCCTGGCATACACAGACAACAGCCACTTGGGTTTGGGGATGGGTGGGAGGGGCGGGGGCGCAGAAAAGAGTGGAGGCTCAACGATTGAGGAGTCTGTGAAGGGCTCACAGACAGTGAGGTACTCCAGCGTCCGCTGTGACCACGCTGAGGTGTGTTGCTCCTGCAGCTTTTTGTGAAGCTGTGTGACACTGTTGCCCCGGGTCCTCTCCCGCATCATTATGACTACACGGTAGTCACACGAGTACCTACAGACAGTCAAATAATTCTGTTCAGTGCCACATCTTATTATTTCAATGTTAATATCAGTAAATCAACGTATTTGATTTTATACAGTACAACAAATTACAGTGCATTGCTCTAAATATGAATGTGTTCTACCTGTATGTCAGAATGGCGGGGAATTTTCTGCGGTGTCCCATGTCGAGCTGTCCCAGGATGTCTTCAGACCAGGCTGGATACTTCTTCTTGCACCCTTTGCACTCCAGATACTCTGTGGCCATGTCATACCACCCGTCTATGTCCAGGACCTTGCGCACAGTGCGATAAAGGCCAGCAGCTGTCAGCTTGTGGTTATTGCAGGCTGGCTGGACACAGACAAGTGGATTGGACCACATCTTCAGCGGCATCCAGAGGAACAGAGGGCGGCAGAAGAAGATATCAGGAGAAGTAGGGGGCTGGGTGAAGACGGTCGGGGGCTAGGGAGGGTACCACCAGAAGTTGGGATGTGGCGTCAGCTCAGGCTTCCCTGTTTTTATGTTGGCCCTGAACAGAGTCTTCCTGATCCAGTCCTGCTGGAAAGATGGGAGTTGCTCTTTCCAGTGAACAGGAAGCTCTGCAGGCGACTGGGACACCTGGCCAGGGGTCCACAATGCTGGAGGAGCAGGATAAGGGGCAGGAGCAGGGGCAGTAGCACGAGCCGGGGCAGGAGCAGGGCCTCTCGAGCCTGCAGTGGCTGGAGCGTAAAAAAACACAACAAAATTATCTTATTGTTTTAGACTTTCACTGCATGACTTTCTCAGCTCTGCTGGACAGCTACTGCGATTACAAGGTTTACTGCAAAGCATGTATGATTAGTAGAGAGACGACATGATGATGAAAAGATGGAAGGAAGCAGTGAAAATCATCCAAGCACCATTAGAAGAAATACAAGAAGAAAAAAAAGATGGGATCAGCCAAGTGTGAAGCGAAGCAGACCAAACACTACAACAGCCACTTATTCCAAGGGGAGTGGGGGAAGTGTGAGATGACAAGAATGAGCTTTAGTCAGTGATTACGATAAAAAATGAAATCAAACCTTTTACATACACCTTTAAATTCTCTTTTTTCCTTTGAGGATGTTCACTCAAAGAGTGAATGTAGATTGACACCTGAGAAGTGCCATTCCTCTGTGTTGTGAAATAAAATAATATGATATGTCATTTAAAAAATACTGTTTTGTTTTATTTGTAATTGTTTGTAAAATATTGTTTAAGATTTACATACCTTGAGGAAGTTGTTCCTCAGCTTGCGAGGCTACAGTTGCCATCTCCACGTCATCTTCCTCCTCAAAAAAATCCGTAGCAGCAGAGTCTATAAAATAACATAAAACACTAAGCACATGTCACCAACACACTTGTATGCGTTAAGTGATACTCACCACATGTAAAGAGCTGTCTCTGGGCTGCGGACTCAGAAGCAGGAGGTACACGTGGTCCTGCAGCTGTTGAACACGTATTTTCGTTAGACATATATACTGCATAATATATACTGTAATGATTTTAAAGCTTGCAAATCACTTACAGGTTTTGGCTGGAGACAAAATCTTTTGTGCCAGCTGTGAAGCAGATAAATGCTTCCCCCGCGCCAACAGGGCCTTCACATTGGTCGCCAGCAGTGGCCTGTTCTGAGTGGCAGTAGGTCGAGGAGGAACAGACACAGTGGCAGTGGGCACAGCAGCAGTGAGGGCAGATGCAGCGGGCACAGTGGTGGTGGGCACGTGGGCTGGAGCCTGCCTCTTCAGCACGTATGCTTTGAAAAGGGCCATATTGGTGTTAGGCCTGGCCTTTGCCTTCTTCAGGTAGGTGATGAGAGCCTGGGCCTCCTTGCTTGGGTCCTCATACACCTCCTTCATTGACCTACCCTTAAAATCCCCAAACTCCACCATCAGACATCCAGACTCTCCTGTCCTCTGGGCCTCCTGCAGCATGGCCTGTTTTTTCTGATACACCTCCACAGCCTCGCCTACCTCCCTGATCTGCGAGGTGTATCTGAGGAACAGGTGTTTGTTGGCCGACAGCGGGTTGTCCCTCTCCTCCTCCCCCAAAATGCTGCTGACCAGATAGCAGGCATACCCCAGTGAGTTCTCCAGCAGCCACAGAAACCTCTGACCCTGGTGTTTCCCAAACTGGATCTTGCAGTGAGCCAGAACCAGGAACTGGTCTCCAGGATTCCCTCCATTCTGCCTCACAAAGGCAGTGGCCTCAGCCAGGACCTCCTCCTTACACCTGGCCCTCCCTGCCAACACGATCTCCCTCCTATTGGCCTCCTCAGTTGGCCCCATAAGGAGTCGACCCTCAGAGGTTCTTCGTAAAACCGGGTATGCATACATAATCTGAAAGGACACAGGCATAAACAGAACGTTACATAGCTGTCATATTCCAACTGAAAGTATTTTACTACAGCATTTGTTTTTTATGTAATTAATTATTATAATATTATAATAATTAATGATTATTATTATTATGAGCATAAGCATTATTGTTTTTTATACAACTGTGAATCACTTTGAATTGCCTTGTGTACAAATTGTAAATAGTGTGATGAACTTATTAATAAGAAAATAAATAACACTTCTTGGTACAATCTTGCTGGTATCATGCCATGCTTAAATCGTTTTGTTTTGTTTAGCTTTTGTGGCAGAGATTACTAAGAAACACCAAATATAACATAAAGGCATTTATTACAATTCATAATAATATGATCATCAAACAGATCTAAAACTTAAAATGGTATATCAAATCGTTTTGGTATTTCTTTTATAACATAGTTGAGAATCATTTGTTGAAAAAAAAAAAAACTTGTCTTTAAATATGTATAACATAGTATTTAAAAAGATAACATAAATATGTATACTGGTGTATAACATAGTATAGTATAACATATATGAATTAAACTTTTTTTTTAAAGGTTTTAGTAAAAATGTTCTTGTGCTCAAAATAATGTAATGAATGACACACAAAAAAAAAACTAAATTAACAACAACAACAAAATGGTTTAAGGAGGATATAGCTTAATTAGCGGTCGGCTAATTATCTTGACAGTAGTGACATGTTTTTTACTGTATATCATGGTAAAGTTGCAGGTTCACATGTACAGAAGAAAACATGTGCTATTACACGCTAGCTAGCTTTATTGGCATGTTTAATTGTCTAAAAACACACACTGTTTATGAATAAATAATGATCGATTATACAGTCGTGAAGAATAGACTTACCTGTTGCAAAGATTGCAAAGATGACGATAATAATAGCGGTCGCCGATTGGTCAAAAGTAAGCCACAGGGAGCAGAGCCAGGAGAGAAACGCGATTGGTCAAAAGTAAGCCCCAGGAGAGAAACGCGATTGGTCAAAAGTAAGCCACAGGAGAGAAACGCGATTGGTCAAAAGTAAGCCACAGGAGAGAACGCGATTGGTCAAAAGTAAGCCACAGCAGAGAAACGCGATTGGCTCACGTGGGCTTACTTTGGGCTTACTTTGGCTCAATCGGTAGGAAGCAGTAGGTGCAAGCGAGAGGTAGCGGGATCGATGCCAGCATTCTCCACGCGGTGTACCGCCCTTTTACGCTCACTTCAAAGGGATGTTCAGTTTCCCCGCCACATCAGCAGTTGCGCATCAGCTCTGTTTTTTCCCGCCCTTCCGGAAAACAAGCTAAAAAGGTTCCACCGAGGTTTGAACTCAGATCGCTGGAATCAAAGCCCAGAGTGCTAACCATTACGCCACGGAACCACCACACGCTGGTCTCTGGCCGTCTGAGAGGCAGATAGCGATGAGGCTAGGTGGAATCAGAAAAGTTTTTTTCGGACGAGGTCCTGCGCACATTCCTGGCAAAAGCAGGTCCCACCGAGATTTGAACTCGGATCGCTGGATTCAGAGTCCAGAGTGCTAACCATTACACCATGGAACCTTGGCGTGGGTCGCCTTTTCCCACCGAGCAGCAGAGGTGTTTAGTCATTCAGCCCAGAAGCGCGACAGCAAAGAGCAAGTGAAGCCTTTTCTTTTTAAGCCCATGTTTCCCTGATCTCGACTGGCTTTTAGAGTGCCAGTTTCACCGCCACATCAGCAGTTGCGCATCAGCTCTGTTTTTTCCCGCCCTTCCGCAAAACAAGCTGAAAAGGTTCCACCGGGATTTGAACTCAGTTCACTGGATTCAATTAGCTCAAATGGTAGAGCGCTCGCTTAGCATGCGAGAGGTAGCGGGATCGATGCCCGCATTCTCCACGCGGTGTACCGCCCTTTTACGCTCACTTCAAAGGGGCACTCCCTAGATTACCTTTTGAGGATCAGCGCTGTCGAAAAAACATTTTCGGACGAGGTCCTGCACACATTCCTGGCAGAAGCAGGTCCCACCGAGGTTTGAACTCGAACCCACAACCCTGAGATTAAGAGTCTCATGCTCTACAGACTGAGCTAGCCGGGCAGCCGCTGTGAGCTGCTTGGGGCTGGTCGCGGATTTTATCCGTGCCTAAATTGCGCCCGTCATCCGGAGCCTCACATTTCGCACAGGCTTGGCATAGCGTCTTGCGGGTAAAGTCAGGGTTAAGCCTAGAGGCAGGCTCAGAGTGTACTTTGTTTGTTTAAGCCATATCTGTTGTTGGGGATACAATTTCACCCAGTAGCTAAAGGAGCTAAAGTTCCATTTCGGGTCTGTCAAACCGGAACTTGACCTACAAAAAACGCTAGTACATATGGGCGTATGCCAAATCGATTGACCTGATGCCTGATAGGTTACAGGTTACTGGTGCCCTCCTTATGAGAACAAAATCCACATTCGATCAAAGTCGGAAGCTATTCCAGATGCTCGATGGTGTTTTAAAAGGAGTTTTGAGCAGGACCTCTCTGGAACACAGGCCTCCACCACCCGGAACAAAACATGAACATTCCATGGTTTCCCTCCTAACCTTATTTTTGGATTCAAAAATATTGGCTGATGATGCACTTGATTTATATTCTCACATTCATACCCCACATTTGCTACAAACTCAGCCCATGTACTAAATACCTCCTGATAGAATAGCGGCATGTTTTCAATCATTGGCTTTTTTAAGGCCATGAACAATCCTTCCTCACCACATCCACCACTTGTATTTAAATAATTTCTCATATAACCTTTCCATCCATATTCTACTTTATCATGTAAATATTTTTTAATTGTTTTCACTCTTATTGCCTTTCTTTTAACATCTAAGTCAATCAGCTTCAAGCCTCCCTCCTTATAATCTGCTATTAATGTTTTTGCTGATATTTTAACTCCTTTCCCTCCCCACAAAAAAATATTCACAGTCTCTTTCATTCCATTCAACACCCAATTTGGTAAGTCCATTACCCCCATCCCATAGTTACATTTGGTAAGCAATAATGAATTAACTACTACTACTTTCCCTCTTAATCTTAATTCCCTTAATCTCCAAAATTGTAAAACTTGTTTTATTTTATTTAATATTCCTGTCCATGTGGCATCTCTAGCTTCTTTTACATTGTCTCCTATGTTCACACCTAGAATCCTCACATACTCTTTCGCTATTTTAAAGGGAGTGTCTAGCCCTTCAAGGGAGTGTCTAGCCCTTCAATAGCCACACCTCCTATACTCATTATTTCTGATTTATCTACATTTATTTTTGCACCTGACGCTTTTCCGTATGTTTCCATATGTTTCCTTATTCTTTTTCTGCTCTCTGTATCCTTGACTGTAAATGTTAAATGGTCAGCCAGCAGAGCATTGACGGAGGCTGAGGATCGACTGCATCATGCTGACATCGTTGGGACAGTAGCTCTGGGCAGGCTTGGACTGGGTTGCTCCACCAGAGTAAGCTGGGAAAAAGCTGACCCAAAAGAACGTCGTGGCATGGTGCAGAGGGAGGTCCGTAAAGCAGAGGAGGAAACCCGGCATGTCAAGGCTGTTGCTATGAAAAAACAGGGCAGCTGGACAAGGTGGGAGGGCGTGCAAGAAAGGGCCCTGACGTGGCAGGAGATCTGGACCATGGAAGGACGTCGGATAAAGTTCTTGATGTGTTCTGTCTATGATGTCCTGCCTACCCCATCAAACCTCCATATTTGGGGGATAGCAGAGAACCCCAGCTGCACGCTGTGTGGAAAGACAGCCAATCTTGAGCACATCCTTTCAGCATGCCGGTCAAGTTTGACAGACGGGAAATTCCGGTGGCGTCATGATAAGATCCTGTCTCGGTTGGCGGATGGTGTGGAACAGGCAAGGAAGAATCGTAAATGGCTTTCTGATGGGCACCACTTTATCCATTTCGTCAGGACAGGAGAGAGCACTGCAGCGGTACGGAGGAGCAGAGGGGTCCTGGCCTCAGCAAATGACTGGGAGATGCGGGCAGACCTGAAAAAGCAGCTCAAATTCCCGGAGGAGATAGCACTCACTAGCCTCAGACCAGATATTGTACTCTGGTCTAGAGGTACCAAGCAGGTGGTGCTCATAGAGTTAACTGTACCCTGGGAAGAAAGGATGGAGGAGGCACATGAGCGTAAGCTCAAAAAATATCAAGGCCTTACCCTCGAGAGTCAGCAAAAAGGATGGAAGGCCTGGAATATACCAGTAGAGGTCGGCTGCAGAGGTTTTGCGGGACAGTCGCTCTGGAGAACACTCGGATTGTTGGGGATTGAAGGGATGGCCAGGAAACGGCTGATAGGCAATGTCACTGAACAGGCGGAAACAGCATCAAATTGGATCTGGATACAGCGGGAGGTGCGGTGGCAGAGCAAACCTGTTGAAGGACCAAAAACGGCATAGAGTTGGGTGGTGGTCAGCAGGGGTAGATCCAGGACGCTGGATCTACTGTCGAGCCCTCCCGAGGTGTTATGGGCTTAAATCGACGAAACACCAAGGAAGGGGGGTGCCCATCTGATGACCGGCTGTAGCCACCTAACTCTTGTAGTGTTGAGAGATGCAACCAAGCCTTGAGCTGGCCCAGGGAGAAGGTTGGTGCTTGGAAGGAGGAGAGAAGGAGAGGAGAGAGCGATGCCACTGGCTCACAGATGGGGCAGGGCAGAGTACCTGTAAAGGTGGGCCAGTTGCGATGATCACATCGTTTTTGCATATCTTTTCTGGTTGACCCGGTGACTACTTGGAAAGACAAGTTGGCGACCGAGGAAGAACGGTGACAGCTAGGAAAGACTGCTGACATTTGGGAAAGACCAAAACTGGGGTGTGGAGGTTTGGCAGGCCGAAGCACAACCTTCGCGAGGAGGGACCCATTGCTCATCGCTATGGAAAGGTACATTATAAGACACCCCCAGGGTCGAGCGAGAGCGGGGGAGGATGATCGGCCCACAGGACAGACCTTTGGTATGACCACTCATGATGGACTTTCGACAATGGAACAGGTAAACGATTTATCCCGGGTCTGCAGATGTGGTAAGATATGTAAAAATGGGAGGGGTCTGAAGATACATCAGTCAAAGATGAAGTGCTTGCAACCGGAACATAATGTGCAACGCACAGGGAAACCTGGTGAGACGGAGGAGAGGCCGGGGCAGGAGGCAAACCACAGTCCCCCGAATCTCCAGGCACACGATGAAGACGGGAGTAGGAACGGCATCACTGATGTGTCAGAGGACACAAAGCACCAGACAGAGATGGAGGGTACACAGGACATTAGACGACCTGGACAGGACATATGGGTAGGAGTGGCCCGAAAGGAATCAGTGAACTGGCCCGCTGCAGTGGCAAGGAAGGAGTGGGAGAGGTTTGATCATGATGTGGATGACGTGCTGGAAACGGCCTTGGCAGGAGATGTGGGCAAGAAGCTCAAGGCTATGGCTTCCATTATTTGGAGCATAGGCGCTGATCGCTTCGGAAAGAAAGAGCTGAAGGCTAAAACAAACACCCAGCCAAAGGAAAGCAGACGCTTGAAGGAAATAGCAATCCTTAGAGGGGATCTGCGGAGGCTGAGGAAGGCATTTCGTGAAGCAGCAGGGGATGAGAGACCAGCACTCAAGGAAATCCGTGACAACTTGAGGGAGCGCATTAAGACCTTGCGAAGAGCTGAATGTCACCGTAGGGACAGGAAGCGACGAATGAAGGAGAGGACAGATTTCACCAAGAATCCTTTCAAATATCTGTCAAAACTTCTGGGCGATGTAAGATCAGGGGAGTTGAAAGCAACAAAGGAGGAGGTGGAGGAGCCCCTTCGTCAGGTCCACAGTGACCCCAGAAGGGAGGACAGTCTGGAGGAGATGGAGAAACTCATACAACCAGCAGAACCAGCTACCCCCTTTAGAGCTGAGGAACCGAGCTGGCAGGAGGTGAACACCTTTCTCAGGAAGGCCAGAGCAAAATCAGCCCCAGGGCCGAATGGCATTCCATATAAGGTGTACAAGTATTGTGAAAGGCTTAAGAGACGACTTTGGAAGTTACTGAGAGTTGCATGGAAGAAGGACTTCCTTGCTGATAGTTGGCTGGTCGCTGAGGGATGCTTCATCCCTAAGGAAGAAAACTCTATGGGGATTAAGCAATTCCGTACCATCTCACTCCTTAATGTTGAAGGCAAGATTTTTCTTGGGATTCTGGCGAAGAGACTGACCACCTTTATGATGGACAACGGGTACATGGACACGTCCGTCCAAAAAGGGGGAGCTGATAGGCAATGTCACTGAACAGGCGGAAACAGCATCAAATTGGATCTGGATACAGCGGGAGGTGCGGTGGCAGAGCAAACCTGTTGAAGGACCAAAAACGGCATAGAGTTGGGTGGTGGTCAGCAGGGGTAGATCCAGGACGCTGGATCTACTGTCGAGCCCTCCCGAGGTGTTATGGGCTTAAATCGACGAAACACCAAGGAAGGGGGGTGCCCATCTGATGACCGGCTGTAGCCACCTAACTCTTGTAGTGTTGAGAGATGCAACCAAGCCTTGAGCTGGCCCAGGGAGAAGGTTGGTGCTTGGAAGGAGGAGAGAAGGAGAGGAGAGAGCGATGCCACTGGCTCACAGATGGGGCAGGGCAGAGTACCTGTAAAGGTGGGCCAGTTGCGATGATCACATCGTTTTTGCATATCTTTTCTGGTTGACCCGGTGACTACTTGGAAAGACAAGTTGGCGACCGAGGAAGAACGGTGACAGCTAGGAAAGACTGCTGACATTTGGGAAAGACCAAAACTGGGGTGTGGAGGTTTGGCAGGCCGAAGCACAACCTTCGCGAGGAGGGACCCATTGCTAATCGCTATGGAAAGGTACATTATAAGACACCCCCAGGGTCGAGCGAGAGCGGGGGAGGATGATCGGCCCACAGGACAGACCTTTGGTATGACCACTCATGATGGACTTTCGACAATGGAACAGGTAAACGATTTATCCCGGGTCTGCAGATGTGGTAAGATATGTAAAAATGGGAGGGGTCTGAAGATACATCAGTCAAAGATGAAGTGCTTGCAACCGGAACATAATGTGCAACGCACAGGGAAACCTGGTGAGACGGAGGAGAGGCCGGGGCAGGAGGCAAACCACAGTCCCCCGAATCTCCAGGCACACGATGAAGACGGGAGTAGGAACGGCATCACTGATGTGTCAGAGGACACAAAGCACCAGACAGAGATGGAGGGTACACAGGACATTAGACGACCTGGACAGGACATATGGGTAGGAGTGGCCCGAAAGGAATCAGTGAACTGGCCCGCTGCAGTGGCAAGGAAGGAGTGGGAGAGGTTTGATCATGATGTGGATGACGTGCTGGAAACGGCCTTGGCAGGAGATGTGGGCAAGAAGCTCAAGGCTATGGCTTCCATTATTTGGAGCATAGGCGCTGATCGCTTCGGAAAGAAAGAGCTGAAGGCTAAAACAAACACCCAGCCAAAGGAAAGCAGACGCTTGAAGGAAATAGCAATCCTTAGAGGGGATCTGCGGAGGCTGAGGAAGGCATTTCGTGAAGCAGCAGGGGATGAGAGACCAGCACTCAAGGAAATCCGTGACAACTTGAGGGAGCGCATTAAGACCTTGCGAAGAGCTGAATGTCACCGTAGGGACAGGAAGCGACGAATGAAGGAGAGGACAGATTTCACCAAGAATCCTTTCAAATATCTGTCAAAACTTCTGGGCGATGTAAGATCAGGGGAGTTGAAAGCAACAAAGGAGGAGGTGGAGGAGCACCTTCGTCAGGTCCACAGTGACCCCAGAAGGGAGGACAGTCTGGAGGAGATGGAGAAACTCATACAACCAGCAGAACCAGCTACCCCCTTTAGAGCTGAGGAACCGAGCTGGCAGGAGGTGAACACCTTTCTCAGGAAGGCCAGAGCAAAATCAGCCCCAGGGCCGAATGGCATTCCATATAAGGTGTACAAGTATTGTGAAAGGCTTAAGAGACGACTTTGGAAGTTACTGAGAGTTGCATGGAAGAAGGACTTCCTTGCTGATAGTTGGCTGGTCGCTGAGGGATGCTTCATCCCTAAGGAAGAAAACTCTATGGGGATTAAGCAATTCCGTACCATCTCACTCCTTAATGTTGAAGGCAAGATTTTTCTTGGGATTCTGGCGAAGAGACTGACCACCTTTATGATGGACAACGGGTACATGGACACGTCCGTCCAAAAAGGGGGAGTTCCAGGGGTGGCAGGCTGTCTTGAGCACACCAGCATGATCACCAAGATTATCGAAGATGCAAAGAAGAACCGTGGTGACCTTGCAGTTCTGTGGCTGGATTTAACAAATGCATTTGGGACGATACCCCACAAGCTGGTGCATTTGACGTTGAAGACCTACCATGTCCCAGAGCGATTCCAGAAGCTCTTGCAGCGTTACTATGACAACTTCAACATGCGCTTCTCCTGTGGAGACTTTACCACAGAATGGCAGAGGCTAGAGGTGGGCATTGTCACTGGATGCACAGTCTCAGTGATTTTGTTTTCAGCGGCGATGAACCTTCTCGTTAAATCAGCAGAGAAGTTGCGTCGAGGCGCAGTGTTGGCAAGTGGCATCCAGCAGATACCTATAAGAGCATTTATGGACGACCTCACCATCACGGCAAAATCAGTACCTGAAGGGAGATGGATCTTGGAGGATCTGGTTGAACTCACCAATTGGGCAAGGATGGATTTCAAACCAGAAAAGTCCAGAAGCCTGGTGTTGAGGAAGGGGCGTATTCAGGACCGGTTCCGCTTCAGGATCAAAGATACCATCATCCCAACGGTCCAAGAGAGACCGGTGAAGAGCTTGGGGAAATGGTACAGGGCAGACCTCAACGATAAGCAGAGTGTGAGGGAGATGATTATCCAAGTAGATACCTGGATGACATCCCTAGAGAAGAGTGGCCTACCCGGCAAGTATAAGGCCTGGGGTTACCAACACGGGGTACTTCCTAGGCTGCTCTGGCCATTGCTTGTTTATGAGGTACCTGTCTCTATCGTCGAGGGATTGGAGAGGAGGATTAACACCTATTTGAGGAGGTGGCTGGGCGTCCCAAGAAGCTTCTGCTCCATTGGCTTGTATAGCACAGGCAGCAAGCTGCAGCTGCCAGTAACATCAGTGGTCGAGGAGTATAAGGCGACAAAGACACGCCAGGCCATGATGCTGCGAGACAGCAAAGACGAAAGAGTACGCCAAGCAGGTATTGTGGTCAGGACAGGTCGTAAATGGTCAGCCAGCAGAGCATTGACGGAGGCTGAGGATCGACTGCATCATGCTGACATCGTTGGGACAGTAGCTCTGGGCAGGCTTGGACTGGGTTGCTCCACCAGAGTAAGCTGGGAAAAAGCTGACCCAAAAGAACGTCGCGGCATGGTGCAGAGGGAGGTCCGTAAAGCAGAGGAGGAAACCCGGCATGTCAAGGCTGTTGCTATGAAAAAACAGGGCAGCTGGACAAGGTGGGAGGGCGTGCAAGAAAGGGCCCTGACGTGGCAGGAGATCTGGACCATGGAAGGACGTCGGATAAAGTTCTTGATGTGTTCTGTCTATGATGTCCTGCCTACCCCATCAAACCTCCATATTTGGGGGATAGCAGAGAACCCCAGCTGCACGCTGTGTGGAAAGACAGCCAATCTTGAGCACATCCTTTCAGCATGCCGGTCAAGTTTGACAGACGGGAAATTCCGGTGGCGTCATGATAAGATCCTGTCTCGGTTGGCGGATGGTGTGGAACAGGCAAGGAAGAATCGTAAATGGCTTTCTGATGGGCACCACTTTATCCATTTCGTCAGGACAGGAGAGAGCACTGCAGCGGTACGGAGGAGCAGAGGGGTCCTGGCCTCAGCAAATGACTGGGAGATGTGGGCAGACCTGAAAAAGCAGCTCAAATTCCCGGAGGAGATAGCACTCACTAGCCTCAGACCAGATATTGTACTCTGGTCTAGAGGTACCAAGCAGGTGGTGCTCATAGAGTTAACTGTACCCTGGGAAGAAAGGATGGAGGAGGCACATGAGCGTAAGCTCAAAAAATATCAAGGCCTTATCCTCGAGAGTCAGCAAAAAGGATGGAAGGCCTGGAATCTACCAGTAGAGGTCGGCTGCAGAGGTTTTGCGGGACAGTCGCTCTGGAGAACACTCGGATTGTTGGGGATTGAAGGGATGGCCAGGAAACAGGGGTGCCCATCTGATGACCGGCTGTAGCCACCTAACTCTTGTAGTGTTGAGAGATGCAACCAAGCCTTGAGCTGGCCCAGGGAGAAGGTTGGTGCTTGGAAGGAGGAGAGAAGGAGAGGAGAGAGCGATGCCACTGGCTCACAGATGGGGCAGGGCAGAGTACCTGTAAAGGTGGGCCAGTTGCGATGATCACATCGTTTTTGCATATGTGGTGTCATCTGCATACTGATGAATTATGCTCATTCCCCCATATGGTATTTGAATTCCTCTTATCTCTTTATCTCCTTTAATCAGTGTTGCCAAAGGTTCTGCTGTTATTGAGTATAGCAAGGCAGACAGCGGACATCCTTGCCTGACTGACCTCTCTAAAGGAAAGGGGTCAGTTAAAACCCTGTTAATCTTCACACAGCTCTTTGCATTATCATATACTAGCTTTAACCACCTTAGAATCCTCTCCCCAAATCCAAATCTTCTCATTACTTGCTCCATAAAGCTGTGCTCTACCCTATCAAACGCTTTGTTTAAATCCATAGATACAATCAAACCCCCTTCCCCATCCTTCCCCATGTTTTCTATTACATCTCTTATTGTACAGATTGTGTCTGTGATATCTCTTCCCATTATGCTGTATGCCTGATTTGGTGATATTATTGTCCCTACTACCTTTTTTATTCTATTGGCTAATACTTTTGTTAAGATTTTATAGTCTGTGTTTAACAGACTCAACGGTCTATAATTTTCCAACTTAAGTGGACTTCCTTTATTTTTGTACAAGATGGTAATTACTCCCATTGATTCTGGCATTTCCCCTCTCTCTTCCATACTCCTATACAGCTTACAAAATATTGGTGCTAAAATATCAACAAAAGTCTTTTAAAACTCATGTGTTACACCGTCTGCTCCCGGGCTTTTATTCATTTTTGTATGTTTTATTGCTTCTTTTATTTCTTCAATGCCTATATCTCTTTCACACATATTCTTATCATCTTCATTTAACCTAGCACTTACAGTATTTAAAACTTCATCCACACACTCCTGTTTTACACCTTCTTTCTTAAATAATTCCCTATAAAACGATTCTACTACACTTATTACCTCCACATAATCAGTTACTTTTACACCTTTTTCATTTTCCAGCTCCATAATATGATTTTTTCTCTGCTTTTTTTTCTCTAAGTTCAGAAAGAACTTTGTACTCCTTTCTCCCTCCAACGCATACTGTGCCCTACTCCTTACTATTGCACCCTTACTTTTTTCTTTTTCATACTCCTCTATTTCTGCTTTTATCTGCAAGAAACATTCTTTTCCATGCTTAGGATCACTCTCTATTTTCTCCGCTTCCTTCTTCAATGCATTTTCCATGGATTCTACTTTACTCCTTCTCATGAAATCCCTTTGCTTTGAATATCTAATACTTCTTTTTTTGATTTTCCCTTTCATTATTTCCCACCAATCACACACATTTTCATTAAACATTGGATTTTCCATTTCATGCATTATAGTCCACGCACACACACAGTACATGCCTCATTTCACACTCTTTGCAAATCCCCTCCTTACATTCTCAAGCATAGTGTCCTTGCTTATTACACTTGAAGCACATGAAGCTTGGGCAGTCTCTCACTATGTGCCCCGGTTGAATGCACAAGCGACACACCTTCACCTGCCTATCGTGTATGACCCGGAAGTGCTCCATTCCGCCTATCGTCTTATATTTTGAGAAATATGGCAATGATTTGACCGTATCAGTTAACTTGACTTTTAAAAATCTTGTTCCAGCAGCAATGTCAGTCCCTGGCCACATTCTCCTCTTTATTCTTGAGACCGCCGTCACTCCCCATTCTGTCAGCTTTCTCATTATTGCCTCATCCTGGATGTACGTAGGCAGACCCAGGAATGAAACCACCAACTCAGTGCTGGATATTTCTTTCGCCATAATTCTACTATTTGTGGCAGTATGAGTAATGAACTGGCGTTCCTTTGGCCACTCCCCTTGTGAAGCTCCGCCCTATAAATAGCGAGTAACCCTTCTGACACCCTCTCTTGCTCATTGGTGACAGGAAGTTGTGTTGTGCTTCCGGGCCTCGATCTGTGTGTGCGTTGCTGTGCTAACAGATCTCCGGTCGGATGGACAAGCTTTCATCTCGTCGTTCAACTCATTGAACACTGAACATACTGCATTATTAGTGCCGTGGGCACTCGTCGAGCTTTCTCCCTCGGCTGACAGGAATGAGGCCGGTTTAGCCGGAGATCATCGCTAGCTGCACAGGACCGATTCGCTGGCTGCTGTTTTGCTTTCGCCTTTTTGCCTATGCGGCTATATTGTGCATTTTGCCTATGTTTAATGTGCTGTTTTGTATATACTTCCGTGTTTTGTCTATATCTCTGTCTGGCATACGTGCCGCTTTGCCCGAGCCACTGCCTCGTTTGTGCAAACAACGTTACTGAGCAGGTATCAGCGATTGGAGTAGATCGCTGTTCGCTCGCCTTGCTATCACGGCCACTGGGTAGTTACGGCTGTCTGGCCAAAAGTATGTGCCGTTTGTTTCATGTGGGCCATTGCTTTTATGATATTTGAATATAGCTCAAGGGGTTGGGGCTTTATATTATAATTTTGTTGATTTAAGAAGTTTGGTTGTTTTGTTCTGTTTTTTTTTTTGTGTGTGTTTTGATTTCAATTTAAGTTAAAATTGTATTTCTTTCATTTGATTTCTTTTTTTTGATTATTGGATTTATATATATATATATATAGTTTTCTTTATACTGCCGTTTTATAACCATTGCTGGTTTTGGCAGTTATTGCTTATTTCGTGATAAGTTTATTCTTTGTTTTGATTTCTCTGATTACTGAATTTATAAAAATTTATCTATTTTGTTTATTTTTTGTTGTTGTTGTTTTTCTACTGCCTCTTTAGAGCCATTGTGGGTTCTGGCAGTTATTGTTTATATTTTGTGATAAGAAAAATATTGATTTTCTGTATTTTTTGTTCTTTTGGTGAATGTTTGGTGGAGTGTGTGTGTGCGTGTTTCATTTTCTCTTTTTTTGTTACAGCTGAGAGCCGGTGGTGGTATTGGTGTCTGGGTGGTAGTGTCCCCGTCTGGAGTGCTGTTGACTTCCCTGTTTGCATTTGTGTTCACTGGGGTGTGTTTGTGTGTTTACTGGGGGATTTTTCATGGGATCTCTTGCTGCCTTTGACTCCTTTTCCTCCATCGGTAAGCCTCAGCAATTATAAGTTTCTTTCTTTTTTTCTTTTTTTGTGTTCTCTTCCCTGAGAGATGACTGTTTTTAAGTGTTAAATTATTTATACAATAAATGGTGCCCCTTCAAAATTGAACATTGTCTTTGGCTGTATTGTATACGTACCTGTGTGTCCTTAGCTGTTAGATCTATAGAGCTTGGGTAGTAAAATCATTCTCTGGGTGAAATTCCCAGGGTGGCGTAGTCGGTGTTTAGTCTGTCCTGGTTTAGAACGCCACATATTTTTTTATCTTTAATCCATCCAGTATTTTCTCCTTTCCTTTCTCCTCCATTGTTAGTTCATATTCTCTCGGAGTTTTGTACCTGCATCCGATCACCACTCCACATTCCTCTCTTACTTTCTTCAACAGCTCCATCATGGTGATTCTGTCCTCTCTCTCTATCTCCACCAGCACTGTCAGCCGCTTCTCATAATTCCTCCTTCTTTGTTCATCTTCACCGCCATTCCCGCTCACATTCCGCTTGTCCAATACTCTTCCCTTTTCCATGTTGTCAGTTTGCATTTTCAGACAAAATATTTATCCCCAAACAGCAAAAGCCGTTTGGGGAGTAAATAAACAGATAAACACTCCTTATTCGTTAAGAGGATGTTTTACAACAAAGCTCAAAACTCAGCTCTTCCAAACAAACACTCTCTCTAGTGTGGCAGTATGAGTTAGTGTAATGAACTGGCATTTCTTTGGCCACTCCCCGTGTGAAGCTCCGCCCTATAAATAGCGAGTAATCCTTCTGACGCCCTCTCTTGCTCATTGGTGACAGGAAGTTGTGTTGTGTTTCCTGGCCTCGCTCTCCGTGTGCGGTCCTGTGCTGTGCAACAGATCTCCGGTCGGATGGACGAACTTTCATCTCGTCGTTCAATTTATTGAACCACTGAACACACTGTATTATCAGTGCCGTGGGCACTCGTCGAGCTTTCTCCCTTGGGTATGTCTGAATGATGGCTAACAGGAATGAGGCCAGTTTAGCCGGAGATCATCGCTAGCTGCACAGGACCGGTTCGCTGGCTGCTGTTTGGTCGGCTGTTTTGTCTTGCCTGCTGTTTTGTTTTCTGTTTTGTTATTGCTTTTGCCGTTTTGCCTGCGGTTATATTGTGCATTGTTGCCTATGTTTGAGGTACTGCTTCGTGTACATCTGTTTTGTCTGTCTCTGTCTGACTGGCATACGTGCCGCTTCGCCCGGGCCACTGCCTTGTTTGTGTAAATAGCGTATCAGCGAGTGGAGTAGATCACTGTACGCTCGTCTTGCTATCACGGCCACTGGGTAGTTCTGGCTGTCTGGCCAAAAGTATGTGGCATTTGTTCCATGAATGCTATTGTTTTTATGACATGTGAATAGCTCAAGGGGCTGGGGCTTTATTTTATAATTTTGTTGATTTAAGAAGTTTGTTTCCTGGGTTTGTTTTCTTTTGGTTTGTTTGTTTTGATTCCAATTTAGATTAAATTTGCATTTATATTTTATTTGATTTCTTTCTTTTGATTTGTTTATATATATGTGTATATATATATATATATATATGTGTTTTCTTTATACTGTCGTATTATAACCATTGCTGGTTTTGGCAGTCATTTTATATTTTGTAATAAGTTTATTTATTTTTCGTTGAATTGAGAAGTTTATTTATTTTGTTGTATTTTTTTTACTGCCTCTCTAGAGCCATTGCGGGTTCTGGCAGTTATTGTTTATATTTTGTGATAAGAAAAATATTTATTGTCTGTATTTTCTTTTTGTGTAATCTTTGTTGAAAGAGTGTGTTAGTGCGCATTTCCTTTGTTTTTCTTTTTCTGTTACAGTAGCTGAGAGCCGGTGGTGGTATTGGTGTCTGGGTGGCATTGTCCCCGTTTGGAGTGCTGTGGACTGTTTGTACTTGTGTGCATTGGTGTCTATGGGGGGTTTGTTTGTGTGTTTACTGGGGGGTTTCCTGGGACCTTTTACTGCCTTTTGAATCCTTTGCCTCCATCGGTAAGCCTCAGCAATTTTGTTTCTTTCTTTTCTTTTTTTCTTGTTTTGTGTTCTCTGCCCTGAGAGATGACTGTTTTAAACTGTTAAATTATTTAACCCTCTGGGGACCAGAGTGTTTTTGGGGCCCTTTGGATGTTTTGACATGCTCTGACATTTGTGCTTTTTTCAGTTGCTTATAAACATATTAATGGCACAGGTGAAATTAAACTCTATTTAGCACAAACAGGTCTACCATAATGTGTGAGCAACATGTATGTACATGTTTGTATTTTTGAGAGAATATTGTTTATGCGTGGTTATTGAAAAAACTAAAAAATAAAGTTTTTGAAATAAGGACACAAAAAACATACTAAATATGAGTCCACAAGACTTTTGACTAATGTACGTTGTTGCCTAGAGTTTTTGCTTCAAAATGATCTGAAAATCATCCTTCCTAATCATTCACATACAACAATAGATTGTTTTAAATTGTGAAAAACATTTTTTTGTTTGCCAAGGCAATATGCGGATGGGCGGAACGGCCCAACCCCTATCATGAATAATTAAGTGGTTCTCAGACAGTGACCCTGCATAATAATGAGCCTTTCATTCAGGGGTGTCACACAAGAAAGAATGTAAGGACAATATATATATATATATATATATATATATTGTCATTGCATTCTTTCTTGTATATATATATATATAGCCTACATGTATATATATATATATATATATATATATATATATATATATATATTTTGTCATTGCATTCTTTCTTGTATATATATATAGCCTACATGTGTATATATATATATATATATATATATATATATATACACACACACACACACACACAAACACACACATATATATATATATACAAACAATCAAAATATAAATGAAAGCCAGAAGCACATTTTTAGTCATACCTGGAAACAAATCCTGGTCAAATGCTATATGGGCCATTCTACAGAATTGGTTCAAAGTTACAGTTGGAAACATCTTGAAAAGAAAATAGTCTTTTCCCATAAATGTCTTATAAAGTATTATTTTTTAAAGTAGACCAATACAATAAAAATAAACCAGTCGCATTTCAAAGTCGCTCGCGAAATGACCGCCAGGTGGCGCAAAGGGACATTTATCAAAACGTAAGTGGGGCTAATGTCAATTAACAACAGTAAGGATGAAATTCTACAAGCTATGGTAATTTACAAATAAGCCTACAACAAACATTTATTTTTAAACAAATATTTTTAAATATGCAACATGCACGTTTAAACAACAAACAATACAATCTGAACCAGCGCTTCCTGTATTGAGACATGCAGCGCGTTTCAGTTACGATCCTGGTTCCAGTGGCCTTAATACATTCACGGCTTTTTATAATGTCACAAAGCGTTTTGAGATGGTTTTGAATGAAATATTGAAGTTTATAATTAGGGTATTTTGGCACACCACGCCGAGTGGCTATGCATTATTCTAAAATCTGGCTTTATTCTGGCATGTTGAATTAGAGTTTGACAAACGCGGCGGCGCGTTCATTTGGATTTATTTTTCTCATAACAGCTAAAAGAACTTACTGCGTAATTGTTGGTCATACAGATAAGATATCATCTTTTAAAACTGTAAAAGGTCTACTTTTATTCATGTAGGTAGGCTAAAGTAGGCCTACACTCACACAGGCTAACGACAAAACGTTTTCTCGCTCATGTGAGAAACAAACGTTTGGGCAATTCTCAGTGAGGAAATTAATAGCCGAGCGGTAGAACTGACGGTTCGATCATCAAGATGACACGGGTTCAAATCCCGATCAAACATGGTCTACTGCAAATTTTATATTTATTAATGCAGAGAGATTTGTCTAGCTCTAAAACTCTGTTACACCATACAGTTTTTTGGTTATATTTATAAAATAAAATTACCATGCATTTCCATTTTACACTAGGAACAATAGTATCGAACACAACGACGTTGCATCTGTACCAATCGTACGAGGCTACCAATCGTAATTTCAAAAGCAGTTCTGTAAAAAAAGTAATTTTACATATATAGCCTATATATATATATTTTTTTTTTATTAGGCCTATTATTATTATTATTATTTTGATTCCCTACAACCTAGAGTTTTTAAAAACATGGTTTTAAGTAAAGTGTGATTTGCCAGAGGGGACGGGGATTTCCTTCTGGTCTAAACATCCCTGCTTCTGCTGAATTATTTGAATCCCCACACCCCTCCCTCCACAGTAATCAATGCTATAGGCTACTTCACCAATAGACCATATCAAATATAAAATAGAGATATGCAACAAGCACGTTTAAACAACGACAAACAATAAAATCAAAACCAGCGTTTCAGTTGTTCATTAGTTCCAGTGGCCTGAATGCATGCACGGCTTTTCAAAATTTTACAAAGCGTGTTGAGATTATTTTGAATGAAATATTGAAGTTTATAATTAAGTGTTTTGGCAGACCACGCCGAGTGGCCCTATGCATTTTTCTAAAGTCGGGTTTTATTCGAACTTTTGCTAACGACAAAAACAGTTTATCTGTCGTCTCTGTCTCCGGGAACTGCGCGTCACAAAAATGAACCGAAGCCACTTCAGCTCAGTCACTATAAGAAATCGGCTCTGTCTAAAGCCTTTAAATGTCTAAATATTCTGGCTAATAAATGTTATCTGATTATGTAATCCATATGAAAACGAGAGGTACAGAGGATCTACTCAAACATGTAGCCTGTAAGCGCTTCCCAATGAGAAAATGACAAGGGTGAAAATCTCGCTCTAATTAAATGTAGGCTAAATCGCCCTGAATTAAAATGTAAAAACAGATAAAATAATGTATTTGTCGAAATGTTGCGATATTGTTTCATTTAAGTTCATAATTATTCAATACATGTTATTTAATTTAGCAGCATTACCACGAAGCACCGTGGTTCGATATTTATTTGAATAAAAAAATAAAAAATAAAAAAATTAATTCACAAATTGCATGCCTGGTTGAAAGGATCCAAAGATCCATGTAGACTTTAATATTGAGTTGAACATTTTGTTCATGAAAACAAATTAACATGCGTTTTTTTCAGATTATATTTAGTTTTGCTTGGAAAAAGCTGGCCCAAACCAGTTTTATTTCATCAATTACTGAAATAATGAAATATTTAGTAATAAACTTTTATGATAGAAATATCACTAGGCTACATGTAACTAAATCATTTAATTCCTTCATTATCAACACTGTCTAGAATGGCGATTTAAGTGTGAATTGCGACTTCTCTTTGTGTTAAGTCAGCCTCAGACTCCGATAGCCTGTGGGGGGTTGGAGGGACAGTTCAGTGCTGTATCGAGCGCGCAGGACAATAGGCATAGGTGTTAATGTTCCTCTTTCATATGGAGAGCGAGGGAGACTAAATAAACTTGTTAAAAAGAGATTCAGCGCGAGAGAGGCAAAGAAAAACGCATGTTTTAATTTAATTATGTTGCTTTGGACAATTTTCGTTTTGTAGGCCTACTGTTTTAATTGTTTAATATAGCTGTCATTTCTTTGGCAATACAAATTTAAAATGTCGCAAGAATAAGATTAGCCTAGTGTTTCTTATTTTGCATCGCAAAAGAAATAAACTCTAAACCCGATGCAACCCTGTTTTAAATTAAAAAAACTGTCCCGACACTTTATTTAAACCTTGAAATGTTCGAACTTGGTTTCAAACTTAAGTAATTTTAGTGTTCTTTTACATTACACAATAATTTAGCAGACTAAAGACGTGCTTCTTCATTTTCATTTTCTGATGCAATCGGCTGACAATCTTCCTTCATCAGTTTTTGTCGTTTGTGCAGCGGCTGCGGTTCTACAGGAATGTAGCAAATTTATGTTGTAATAATAATTAAACAAAACTCTTGACTTTAAATAAGTAAACAGTTATAAACAGTTAGCTATTTAAGCATCAAGAAGGTTAAATATAAACGCTGTTGGCCAACATCAGTTAACAACATGTATGCTACATTGAGATTCGATCTCGAGTCGATTGTAGCTCCTCGAAGCTCGTGTTGTTGCGTTAACCACTGAGCTATCGTCTGTACGTCTGTAAATGTTTTTATTGCAATGTTTTACTTTTTCATTATTTATTCAATTTCATTTCAGTAGCCTAATTTCAGTATTGTGATTATGAATTATTTTAACTATACGTTTCACTTGTTGAATTCATCTGCTACCAGCTTTCAATCGCTCTGAATCAGTGCGGTGCGGCAGCAGATTACGCATTAGAGAGAATAAACAAACACTTTTCAGAGTCTATGATTGTAGCGCCTCTTGGCGGTAAAAGGCAGAAAATACACCCCACATTTTACCGCCGCGGTGGAACGGCTGATGTGGGCATTGTCATGGCTTGCCTCAACATTTGCGTTTGAATAGCGCGCGTCCTCCGTGGGCGTGTCAGATTAACGCGTAATGAAGTGTAATGAGCTGGGGGGAAAAAATCTGACAGCACTCTCTTTTCGTACAGATTACATAAACTGAGAATATTTGTTTTTTATATAAATTACATCATTGAAAAGAAGAGAATTCAAGCTTCATAAAGAAAAATCTCTCGTGCCTGTATGACAAGTATTTGCAGAGTTAGAGTTAATTTTTCGGACGTGTTTCAGAATGGACTGCACTGACAGAGAGAAGGCAAAACTCGCATCATGTTTATTTTTCTTTATTTGACAAAAAGCACAAAACTTTGTTTTTATTGTGAGTATACAGAAAAATAATAGACAATTAACAAGATCGATTGATGTATAACACTTATATGTACGATCAAAATCAACAGAGTATTTTAAGTCTATTTTTCTGCTATGTGAAAAAAAAACGGCAAAACGCGCGGGCGCGTTTCTGGTCCCCAGAGGGTTAAATTAATAAATGTTGTGCTTTCAAAATTGAACATGGTCTTTGGCTCTATTGTACACGTACCTGTGTGTCTTTAGCTGTTGGATTTATAGATCTTGAGTAGAAAAATCCTTCTCTGGGTGAAATTCCCAGGGTGGCGTAGTCGGTGTTTGGTCTGTCTTGGTATAGAGCGCCACACTAGCTCAACCACTTCCTGCTTCCACAAGGGCATGCTCAAGGTGGTATGGCCGTAAGCGAAATCAGCTGCCAAAATCGGGCTATTTGAAAGGTTAAAACATTAGTGAAGTAAACTAAAAAACTTACAGCACCTGGTATTCCCAGGCGGTCTCCCATCCAAGTACTAACCAGGCCCGACCCTGCTTAGCTTCTGAGATCAGACGAGATCGGGCGTGCTTTTTTTTTTTTCTTTTTTTTTTTTTTTTTTTTTTTTATATCTTCCACAGTACAGAAAATATTTCCATTACACACAAAAAATATATAAAAAATCATCATTAATAAAAGTACATTATTCCTTTCCTGGTATTTCCACATTAAACTCATTAAACACTGAGTAAATCTCAGGCGTACAGACCTTATGAAAATCATCCACTTTCTGATCCTGTTTAAAATAGTAGTACAAACATTCCATATATTTTTCCAATCGTCTTTTAAACACCAACTAGACATCCAATACTTTTTTTTCCTGTTTTGCAACTACTCTCCTTTCCCAAATTGCACTTTTCATCAGCATTACAAACAGATTTATCATCTTTTCATTTTTTTATTGTTTTTGTCACACCCTACCATTATAATCTTATCCTTTTCTGTATCTTCTTGCTCCCCTTCTAATTTTCCAATAATATTCTTACATTTTCCATTAAAAACCTTTAAAGCTTTACAGTGTAAGAATAGATGTAAAAAAAAAACGTTCATATTCCTCACAGCATACTTTACATGACGCACTTTGTTCAATCCCAATTTTTTTTATAACATTTGTAAGGATTCAGGGCGGATCTAATCCGTGGGGAATTTGCATAAATTAATTAATAATTGGTAATTAATAATTATTCATACATGTTTGGATTAGATCAGTCTTACATTGAATTTACTCTCCCTCTAAGGGAGGATCTATCATTTTACCTGCATGCATACGTGTATCCTTGCATTTTAACTACAAGTTGATTGCATAGATCACGTTTTACAGACAGGTAAAATTTAATTAGCTCAATTGTCAGATTAATATTGGGGGAATCCCACATATCATCTTACTTCATAGGATTTCAGGAAACGCAATTCTCTGGCCAGAAGAACTGGGTTTTCTGCCCTATAAACACATACTCTTTAAAGTATTTTTAATTTATAAAGCCGTAGCTTGATCTATTCATTTCAGAGACCTGAAGTATGAGCAGACACAGTAACATCAATCAAAATGAATATAATGGATTTAATAAAGGCATGACTACTTATGTATTTACTACGGTTACACGGGATATATGTATTTACAAACACATAGACATCAATGAACAATACAATAAGACATCAATGAACGAGAAATGCGTAAAGTTTGGACAATGGATAACTTACACGCGTGAGCGAGTAAGAGAGAGAGGAAAGGGGATGGGGAGAGAGAGAACAGAGAAATTGGGAGAATTTCATTGGCAGGAAGACATTCACCTCTCTGATAACAACACGAAACATCATCTTAAAACTTCTTAGAAGCTCTATAAAGAGATATACTTGCGCAAGTTTCTTGGTCTCTCTGTATCGCGGCAATCCTGCGCGGCCTTGTCTGGCCGCGTGCGTGAGAGGATTCCTTTGTGTGTGAGGAAGCATCACGTGGGCTGCTTGGCGCGCGTGTTGAACGGAGGTTCACAGTCTTTGGGGTAACATTACCAAAGGAAAATAGTTCGGCTGAGTTCGTTTCACTTCGTAGAACGGAGGAATCACGAGGAGTTAATGTTCCATCTGTGCATGGCTGGCGAAGAAGCGCGTGCTTCGCTCGGTCCGGCGCGTCACGCGGTCACGTGCGCGTGTTTCTCCTTCAAAGCGAGCGCGCGCTCGTTTTAAGGTCCCTTGTAGATGGATTTGCTGAAGAGATATGTCACGGGGTTTTCTTTTCAATCGTCGATTGGAATTAAACACAGAGACTTATCTACAACTGAAAAACACAAACTAAACTAGAAACAAATAAAAGAAAGGCGAAGAACTCGCCCGGAGGCGAGACGTTACATCATGACACGGGAGGAAGAGAGAGAGAGGAAGGTTCAGTCCTCTTTAGAGGAACTGGAGTCCACACCTCTGAGGTGCGAACTGGCCAATGACATTCAACGAAACTTTTGGCGGCCAAATTCTCTTTGTCTTGTCAAAGTTAAACTATGGCCGTGTCCGCCTCTTTTATGAGCAGTCAGAATTTGTCAGAATCATTCCACAAGATGATAAAAACATAGAAAACATACATTTTACTGTAATCTTCTGTATCTGACCAAATCAGTTGGAACGAGATAATTAAAACGGTACCAAACAACATTTACACATAATTGGAATATGAAGATACATTTAATACATAACTTTTAAACTCTCAAGAGTTTCACTGATACGCTAGGAGATCATTTCTAAACTACCATGGACTGGGAAACACACAGACATACAGGAATATATCATATACAATTGGTAATGGCTCGTTTTATGCGTGTAATGTAAAGGTCCATTATGTGTGTGTGTGTTGGTTCGTGTGTGTGTGTGTCAGAGTTCTGTTATCTCTCTTGTAGAGATGGGGGATGGCATGGAATGTTTTAAAGCATTTTATGACTCTGGCCATTCCTGAGAGAGAGAGTGTGTGTGTGTGTGTTGCATTCAGTCTTTTTGGGTCTTTAGCAGGATGTATTTAGTTATTCAGATTCACCCTTTTAGCCCAGTCCTTACACATTGTATCAGTAAATATCACTCTGTCTAATAAAATACTCCAAATTTCCTAGTTTTATTTCAATAATCTTCCCTTTCGTATTGTTCCAAATATTTTCTGCTTTCAAACCTTCAAATGTCTTTTGCCAAAACTCATTTATAATTGTTTTTTTTAAAACGACATCTCTAAAAAATCCATAAAACATTTTCACTGTGCATTCAGGTATTGCATGTTTTATAATTTCATACTTATTTTTTATTTCTTGTCTACTGATCTCCTCTTTTGCTTCTTCCATTACATCTACAATGTACTGTATCGGTAAAAAAACCCCTCTTTATATTCATATAAAACTTCTCTCACTATAACTATTCCAACTTCCAACCATTTTTTAAAATAAATTTCCTTCACTTGGTTTAAAATGCCAGTGTTTAGGAATAAAGGCTGATTTAAAATTCTTTCTCTTCCATGTAAATTGTACCAGGGCTGCCAACTTTTGAGTTCAGCTTAGAGTGAGATTTGGGGGGGCGGGGCTTGGGTTATGGGGGAGGGGCTTATTGAGGGGCGTGGCTTGGTGTGGGAAAAAATACAAACACAAAATCCTTGGATTAGCCGAAGTGTATATTGATTGTCAAAGTATTTGGTATCTGTACAGAATTTCTTGGGAGATTTACATTACATTTAATTTTACATTTAACATTTTAATTTAAATTCTGTTCTTAATTAACATTAACTACTAGGCATGTCTAGATATTTGTCATCTGGAAATGCTTTTGTACTGTTTTTTATGATAAAGTTATGTAAAATAACTGCTCAGTGCTGCAAAACAAACAACTCTGCTAATGCTAACTTAATTCTATATAAACTATATAACAGGCCTATTAGTTACTAGCCGAAACTGGATGGAGACAAGGAGCGCCCTGTAACTCACTGACCTGCCTGCGTTCACAATTCACACGGTGCAGATGGGAGGGAGAACGGCTGACTACACAGTTTATGGGAATAAATTGTGTAGGCTATTTCCCTCACAATTGTCACAAAAAACTCACACTGTCTGTCTGGTCTCCAGAGCCGGTCCGAGCCTTTTGGGGGCCCTAAGCAGAATTTGATTTGGGGGCCCCCTCCCACTACGAGAAGTCCCCTGTGCTTGACGATTATTGACACAAATGTCACGCAATAATGATACATTATGAATAAATACAGTAAGGTTATGTATTAATAAAACATAAATAGGCCTACTTAATAAAAAATAGATGCCTACTTAAATAAAAAAGTTTTAACTTTTACTTTACTCTTTTACTAACTCTTTAAAACTTCTTAAAACAAACTGTCTCAAAACATATAAAATAAATTATTTGCTAAAATAATGACAAAACTGAGAAATCAGAAATATAATAAGAGCAAGGGTTCAACAATGACAATTTATGTTGAAAACTGTAAAAATATTATTATTTCTCAATAGGGGTGTAACGGTACATGTATTCGTATTGAACCGTTTCGGTTCGAGGCTTCCGGTTCGGTACGCATACAAACCGAACGATTCCTTGGACCATTTTTCCTAGATGGTTAGAAATCGGGGGTGTGGCGTGAGAGCGTGAGAATTGGCTCAAATGCGTGAGTCTCACGCTCAATGCGTGAGAGTTGGCAGCCCTGTTGTACCGTACATTTACAAAAAAAAATCCCCAAGCACTTAAAACCTCTCTATAAAACTTTGGCAAACCCACTGTCATCCACTCTTTTGTTCTCATCCATAAAATATTGTCCCCCAGATTAAAATTCCCACATTTGTTTAAAAAATACTCCATTGTTGTTTTCCATTCTACTTTATTACTTTCATCCAGATACTTTTTAACCAATTTAACTCTTAGACTATTTTTCCTTTGCTCCACATCCATTAATCCCAAACCTCCTTTATCGACCACCCCTATTAAAGGAGAACTCCCGCGCAAAATGAACCTTTGGTCTAATACAACATTGGTACCTAGTCAACCGTTCTCTGAGATTTGTTTTCATGATAATCGAATGTAAAGAGTTGTATCTTTAAAAACTGTTTAGCGTATAACGCTAGTAATGGGGGCATGTAATAGGTAAAAATAAATCGCTAGTTTATACCACTAACAAGGCTCAAAATAGCCCCACACTAACACAGTAACATAATGAGGGTCCCTACATGCAAAACGAAGCATTGAGAACTTTGTAAGTGTACAGACCGTTTAATAAGAAGATAAAGATAAAGACAGTCCACTTCGTGTATACAGACAGGAGCCATCTTTGGAAAACAGTCTCGACTAATCAAACCACGAACGACGATATGGTTTTTCCTTTTCTTCATTTGGTGCATGTATGTTAACCAATAAAATTCCCTTCTCTTCATAGGTAATTTCCACTGCCGTACATTTTCCCACTTTGTCTTTATATATTTCTTTACCATTTATTCCACTATTTTCTCTTATTAGAATTGCTACCCCTCTGCCATATCTTTCATCTTGTGGTGGCAATTTTAATGATATTCATTGATCTTTATTTAAATATAGATGATTCAAAGAATGTCACATGTGTGTCTCTCACTTGTAGTGAGAGAAGATTCTGTTTATGTACCTGGGGAGGCAGAAGAGGGAGACACTCCAGAGAACAGACGAACAAGGACCTCTGACCTAGATGTCAGAAGGCCATTTGGTGCAGGGGAGCTTAGTGGGCCAACTAGTGACGTCTATGGAAAACTACTGGGAGGAAGGCTCTGGGGGGAAGAAGGCCTTGAAACTAAGATAAAAGCTAGTTCAGTCTGTCTGGGGATGTGTCACTCTTCTGCACAGGGTAACAACTGTGTATTAGACTGCTCCTATTCTTGCAAGAATAAATACTTCTATTTTATATAATTTGACTATGAGTGTCTCTTACGCAGTGATGTTTGTTTGAGATGAATTTTTGCCACAACAGTTTTGGTGTCAGAAGTGATATTCCTTGGACGTGCCTCCTGGACCTGAGATCGGACGGTGTTTGGCCACCTGGACTAAGTAAGTTCCAGCTCTACCTCGTAAACTTGAGAGAGAGGGGCCGACCGATATCAGGGCCGGGAGAATCGACCACTGGAATCTAAAGAACCCGCAGGTGGCAACAGAAGCATCTCTGGTAAGAGACAGTTCAATTTATTTTCTTTTGGGTAAGTTAATTAAATTCAGTTTAATTGGGGAGAAGAGTGAAATTGAACCATATTGGCTGAAGGCTGTTTCTGTGGTACGTAATCTGAGATTAATTGAGATCTATATAGATCAAGAAATTCCAAACAGATACGAGGGAAAATGATCTGAGATTAATTGAGGTCTGTAACAGAACAAGAAATTTCAAGCAGATAAATAATCTGGGATTAAGTGAGAACTGTAACAGATCAAGAGATTTCAAACAGATAGGTACCCTGAAAATCAGTTGTTCCACGACGGAGCAAATTGTTTTTAGGTACTGAGGCTAATTAGGGGGAACCAGAATTTTTTGGTAAACCTTAAAGGTGACCTATAGTTCAAAATTTAATTTACCTTGGTATAGTCAAATAACAAGAGTTCAGTGCATGGACATGACATAGAGTGAATCTCAAACTGGACTGTTTTCGCGTTCTCATTTAATTCACGTTTATGAAAAACACCCCTGAAAAACGGTCGGTTCTCCACACAATACCGACTGTGATGCAATAGTCGGGATCATTAATATGTACGCCTCCAAATATTTGCATAATGCCAGCCCTCAATGCCAGGCGGAACTGCGCAGTCGAAGCATGGCAGTTGCTCAGTGTGGATGTACACATGAACACAAAAGTATTTTTTTAGTTCCTTCATCTGGGCCTCTGAAGAAACAATGGGTTAATTTTATTTTCTCTGGAAATTTCCAAACATTTCACCGAGTGTTTCCTCAACTTGGGCCAATACAGAGCTGGCCTCGGATCGAGCAACCAAGCAACACTTTCTAATGTGTAACAAGTTCAGACAGGTAATCTTTCTCTCAAAATCGTTCAATACTGTTTATGCATCAGTAAGTCAAGCCAGTGACTAAAATATCAGCTTCACATCGTTTCTTTTACTAGGATGAAAATAATCGTATTTAATTTGTGAACAAATTATATACAGAAAGCGATCAAAGAACAATCTTTCCACACAGCGCGAGTTTATCTGGACACTTGCCAAACTCGTTATGAAATCAATGACGCACGTTACTGCACAACGAAGCTCTTACTGTATTTACATCATCGTGTTTGCATTGGTGAAAGCAGAGAGAGTGTAGAAACTGCTTTGCAGAGGTGGAAAGAGTAATAAAATATTCTACTCAAGTAAAAGTATTACTACTTCAATTAAATTTTACTTAAGTACAAGTAAAAGTACCGGTCTAAAAATCTACTCAAGTAAAAGTAAAAAGTAGCTCATTTAAAATTTAACAGCGGGGGTGGGGGAATCCCCCGTGTAGGGTTATATTAATGGAATGAGATTTTCACAGTATGATAACGTCTCAGAAAATATCACGGTTTACAGTATTAATCAATTATTAAAGGTGCTATATGTATTTTTTAGCGGCCTCTATCGGTGATGTTTCAGATTGCAACCAATTTTTACAAGAGCGCGCGTGCTCGAACACAAGAGCGAGCACTCATGGTACCGGCCACACTGAGACTTTCAACACACTGGAGAAAGCGTCACACAACATGCTGGAAACTCATGTAAACTCCCACTGCAACGTTACAATAATAGGCTACTTTTATCAGCTTGACGTTGAACTAATGCTCCATGCTCGTACCATGATAACGTTACATTTGTGGAGTTACCTAGCATTTCACTAACTATTCGTGTATCTTTCACAATCAGCAATGTCAACATAGATGAATGTGATAACGAAAACGGTTAGTGAACTAGACTGAACAATGTCAGTGTAACAGTAAGACAGTAGGAAGTAACATTACTGTACTGAACGTGTCTGGAAATGTGTATTATAAACAATATGATAGTAGTGGGATGAGTGACGTTAGACAGTAGATCTAGTACATAAAATAAAAGTTACATCCTAAAGCACACACTTTTTGTTATCCTGGAACAGTCTTTTGTATTAATTTCATGTCTCATGTATGTTGTAGTTTACCTTGCTATCTCATTATAGTTTAACATTATTTCAGCATATCTGAAAACTTGTAATTTATCGCAATAAAAATAGCGGAGGTCTCTCCATAATTCAAACGCTCTGCCGATGTTGATCCGTGTTTTCGTCCTAAGTCGATCCGATTCACGTTTGGCCTGACGAGCTTCAGCAGATACATTTTTGTTTTGTTTTGTTTTTTATATTTTTGTGGTGTTTGTGTTGGAGTGTGTGTTGTGCTGGAGGCAGGTCGTGTTTAGTGTTATCAGACTCAATGTGGTCAGCTGCAGTGCCGTCGCATAGACTGTATATATAAAGGAGAGAGGCTCGGGAGCGCGCGTGCACGTCACATCCGATGGCTTTCGCAGAATATCCGACCTGGAGACTTCACATAGAAATAGGAAAACCGGCCTTCAGAGGTAATAGCTAAACCCGACAAGTGGATCATTGTAATGTGTGATTACAACCCCTTTACACACAGGCAATAAAAAAAGGATTCATTTTAGAAGAAAAGTTACATATAGCACCTTTAAATAAATAAACGGTATTATTAAATTATGGTTATTATTATTATTATTATCATTAGTTAAAATGACAGTTAAATTAATGAAAACAGGGTTTTTTGGGGTTGAACAAATGCTTTTACTATAACAAACTTGAAACCATTTGTTTGTTTTGTTTATTAAAATTTCAATAAAACATGTCTAATCAATTAAATTCAATAACTGATAATGAATTAGATTAACAACTTATTTTTAACATTAATAATTTATTAAAATGTTTAAGAATAATATAGTCCTATGAAATGTATTTTATTCAGAAAATGAATGTTTCTTTTTATGATTTAATCCAAATATATTATCAAAAACGGTGGTAATCAAATGTAAATTTAAACTTTGTGTCCTTTTATTTTTTGGGGAAGCGCTGCAAAAACAGATTTACTAAATTAAACCATGGACAAAAAAAATATATATTCCTTTAAATAATGTTTAAATAAAATGTATTATTGTTGTTATTATTATTTTGAGAAGTTCGTTCTATTGTATGCCCAGAATTTCTCCTTAGTAAAACCAAACTTTTATTTTGACAGGTTGTAGTGAAGACCCGTTTTAAAGTGTATTTGACAATGGTTTTTCTCAAATAAAATTATGAAAATGCTCATTAGGTGTTCTCTCAGAGCAGCTCTGGAAACGTTCATGTATTCATGTCCTCAAATTGTTTGTGAGACGCTGAAAACACCATGAACGTCACGCGTACTTGAGTATGTAACGTTAGTAGACAAAGCGGCGCAGAACAAATATGTTATATATTTACATAGCAGTATTTTTGTGCTTAAATATTCACAGACCATGTCGCGATTGGATTTATTGCACAGTTCTACTTTCCTCATCCATCCATTATTTTGCGTGTTTTACGTGACATCTGCGTTATGTGAATAATTCCATTTTCATGACTGGATTCCGGGATTCCCTCTGCATCACGTAAGTCATTCGGCCTTAAGTTATACTAATCGGGACATACCTTTATCTGCAGGAGGGATGGTGTCCTATGTATCCTCCTTTTGCAGCCACTTTGCGTCCACATTTTTTGCAAATTGGATATCTATCCTCGAGGACAACCACTCGTTTTTTCTACAAAGTATTTCCATACTGGCCATAATTCGCTTCATAAGAATTCGAGGGCGCTTTCAGCTCAGCTGGGTCTGCGTCACCTTTCTTGCGCGTTTGTTCTCCCGCCCTTCAACCAATGCAGTAGTTTCCGGAGTGTGATTTTTTTTTTCTCCCTTGTATTATTATTTTTTACTCAGTAACGGATATGATTTCAAATGTAGCGAAGTACAATACTTCAAACAAAACGTACTTAAGTAAAAGTAAAAGTACAGATTTTAAAAACTACTTAAAAAAGTAGAAGTACACAAAAAAACTACTACGTAACGCGAGTAAATGTAATTCGTTACTTTCCACCTCTGCTGCTTTGCAATGATTAGATCTTCATTCTCGCGATCAACACACGTCATCTGCTCAATGCTCATCACGGCAACATTTTATGTGATGGGAATAGATCTAAATACTTTAAAAACATCTCACGATTCGTTAATCTCGATAGCTGTTATAGTAAAAACGTATAATAGCAGTAGTAAAAGTATTCGGGAGAGAGTTTCACATGTAATGCGTTGCTATTTCATATGCAAGCATGTCAGCCAATCACAGCAGTGGCCGCGGTTACACTGAATCCCACAGCAGACACGCCCCTTCAAACAGAGTGTTCAAATCAGAGGCTAAAAGCAGGCTAGGAAAAATGCCATTTATTTCTAAATTATGATTATTTTTTATCTAAAAAACATACTAACATTATAAGGGTAACCCAGGAAACATTATAAAATAATAAAAAAAAAACATTCTAGGGCACCTTTAATTAGGAGGGCACTAATAGTGCAACCCGACCGATTTGGGTTAAAAGAAAAGAGTCGGATTTGTTAGGGACGCCTAACAGATTAAAGAAAACGCGCGTTGAAGAGAAATCCACAGGGAACAGAAAACAGCCAGTATGGGAAAATCTCAGAGTAAGCATGCCAAATTTGATACACCGGTTTTCTGTAGAACTAGGAAAGTATGGGGGGAAATGTATGTTTTAGATATTGAAAAAAAAACTGAGAAAATACCATGATTTTCCCAGGGAGGGAACACTGAGCACAAATAGACTAAGAGTGTGCGAGAATCAGTGGAACAGGGCAGCGGGACAAAAGGTTGTTGTCGCTGCGTTCAACATGTGTGTAAAAAATTGTTGGCTTGAAGATAAAAATGTCGAACTGCCAGGAGAAATAATGTTTTTACTTCTTCATCCAGTAAATGGATGCATGACATTAGATGTCTATAGAACTTAAATTTATATGACAAGGATTGAAGTAGCAAGAAGCAATAAGGCTGTCTGTGTGAAATAGAGGGAAATGGAAGCTTTAGCTTAAGTTCTGTCAGGAAGACTCAATCAGCGCGCCATGTATTACCTCATCCCTATCCAATCAGGTGTTAACAGTCACAGTATATAAGATTGGTACTTACACTTGTCTGAGTTCGCAGATGCTGACGCTGCCATTCACCTCCATCCTCCCCAACCACCACCAAGACGGTACCTTCCCCTCCATCCTCCCCATCACCACCACCAGGATGGTCCCTTCCTTACCTCCAGGGGGTCGGCTGCGCCCCCGCCTTCATCTCAGGCGGGACATGCAGATTCGGCTAACCTCGCTTTGCTCGCTAAGGACGGGGCCTACGCCAAAGAACTCATAAATTTATGCTTGCTGAGCTGTCAATAAATGTATATAGCCATTCAATTTATCTCCCGAGTCTTTCTGGTAGAACTGTAAATAAAAAAAAGGTTGTTGTGGCTGCGTTCAACATGTGTGTGTGGGGATTGTTCAAACAATCATGTACTGGTTAGATAATGAAGGAACTGGCATGTTTGAGAAAAGAAAGGAGAGGATAATGAAGGAACTGGCATGTAGGGAAAAGAAAGGAGAAATATAGTAGAAAACTATATGTGATGAAAATAGACATGGTCTGATAGAATTTATGGATGTCAAATGTAAAATGTTAAAATGATATGAAAAGTTTTAGAATAAAATAAGGCATTGTATGATTGACAGGGATTAACATGATATGAAGAATGTTTTAAGCAGAATGGGGAACAATTCTAGATTTTGATAAAATAATGATTGAAATGATGATATATCTGCTTTATTTTATTAATGTTAAGAAAATAAGGGTATTGAAGCAAGTAGCTATAATGGTTGTCTGTGTAAGTTACGGACTGAGTAATATAATCTGTTTTGGAGAAACAGTAGAGATAAGACTGAGACAATAATGATACTATTAAGTTGAATCTGCAGACTAACCATGTGATGGAAGAAAAAATGGCGTCAAACCAGTTGTAATGAAAATAATGATGTACAAATTGTTACACTTTATGAAGAGTAACGGAACAGTCCGGGAAAATAAATAAATAAATAAATAAATAGTGAGACAGAAGAGAGCAAATGCTGTAAACAGCTCTGCTCTGAAGATCTCACTTTGAAGAGATTTGCAGATGATGTTTTGTAAAAGATAAGCTGGGATAACAGCAACAGTACTTGCAGGACCATTTAACACGTGACACATTTCTGATAATAATGTGGGGTTGAAAATAGATCAGTGTTTAAATGACGACAGTGACAATTTTTGGTCTGAGAAATAAGAGATAAAAAACAAGGTCAAAAGATTGAAGTCTTAAAGTGAATCCTTTTGTGACTCCAACAAATGTGAGTTGCAAAATATGTAAAGGTAATATAGAGAGACAGATCTCAAAGATGATTTATAATAACTGCAAAAGAGGCAGAGTAGCCTTGTCAAAGTTAGTGTGAATCCTGATTGGAGACTGATAAACTCCTAGGGAAAAAAAAAAAAACTTTTGAAGTCAGATATTAAGTTATGGTAATTGAGAACAAACAGCTTGAAAAGTTGACCATGAAAGAACTAGAAGCTGATGTTTTGCTTTCAAAAGATAAGTTTGTTATGGGCTGTAATGAAACAGTTCGCTTATCTAAAATCTGATGTGTGCTGTGCCTGTAACTGCCAGTGCGACAGAGACTCAATCTGAGTGGAAATTTGTAATGTCTAAATTCCCTGAGATGGGCAAAAGACAAATATAAATAATGTTTATTTGAAACCGTATGTAATTTCTGGCAAAGATGCCTTAAGCTGGGATAGAGTTAAAAGATGGTAGATAAAAGTTTGATGTTAGAAGTATATGAGAGAGCAGTGTACCATCCAATATAGTCTCAGAGTCTCTCTCATTCAATGAGTCAGCTAAAAGCTGGTATCTGTGATAATAAGTAAAGCACAGTGTTTCAGTTGAAGATCATAGACACAGAGATGTTTTAAAAATAAAACTGAATGACTTTAAAGAAGTATTTAAAATAATAATACAGATAGAGATGACATTTTGATTAGCTTATTTTAGGACCAGTAACTTCTTTGTCTCATTTAGTCTCCACCATTCAGGACCGATGGCTCCGGCTACAGATGAAGTACACTGAATGTACGGTTGTGATCTAAATTCACTGAGTATAATCCAAGTAGCTAGGTTGCTGCTTTTAAGATAGTTAATGGATTTAAGTGATTAAATACTGTTGTTATTGACCTGTCTCCCTGTGTGAACACTATTAGGCAATCCGAATGGCCCTGGTGACTCTTGAACGTGCCTTTCCTAAGCTCCAGAAAACAGCTGAGTTCTGTTGAAGAGAACTGATTGTGTGATTGGAAAGAGCGGTCACCAGTGGGCACGAGTGACCATCTCGATGACGGGTAAGACCTTCTTTGGCCAGACAGGGGGCAACCCAAGCCAGAGTGGATCACGTAAAGTCATTGGGCATCTCAAGATGGAGGTGTTTATGTGAGAAAGGTATGAGAGTGGAGCGGATGACTGTGAGGCCAGCAGCATCCTTTATCGTTAGGGCGGATGAGCTGTGAGGAGTTACAGGCAGTCTGACCCAGAAACGTGAGTGTTCCTCTATACCAATCACAAGAAACCGCATTAGTTGTATGGCTTGGTTTTTTTATTGTGACAAGCGTCTGCAAATATGCCAGGGGAAAACACCCTGATGGAGATTATAGATAAAGGGCTAACAGGAGTGGGCTTTCAAGAGCCAGCTGAGGCCATGAAGTGATTCCCATTAGTTGTTGTGGAGACAGTAGCAAATCTTTTTATGTACTGGTTGCCTTATGGGCAAGGAAAATCATAGTGTTGATTTTGAACTAATAGGTCTATGACATAGTTTTAACTCTTGAAGGTCGTTAGACATGGTGGTGGCTAAAGATGAAGACAGCTTTTGATTTAAGGAAAGTCTGGATGACAAAGGTGAATGGTCAAAGGTTATTGTAATGAATACAAATTTTGTCTAAGTTTAGGAGGGGGTGGAAAATTATTTGTTTATAGTGAGAGAGACTGCCTGAGTTGGAGGAAGGGATGGTAACTGTGTCTGTCTTTCTGTTATCTGCCTGCTAGAGCAAGCTGAAGCAAAATAATGATAATGAAACAAAACAACCCAGCTGACTTGTCTAAAAAATCAAATGAATAATGAACAGACGTGCTTTGAAACTGGTTAAGAGACCATGTAAAATTAGGTAGAAGCTACAGGAAAATGGGAAGTTTAAAATCTTATTTAAAATTTAAATCTTTAAGCAATAATATAAAGAAAAGTGAACATTGAGAATGAGCAGTTAACATATGTGTGTCTAGTATGAGTGTGTGTGATGGTGACAGCACTTTGTCTTGTATGTATTAGTTTGGGGCACTAATATTCCGCCTGAATGGTGTGTATATTGCGTCATTAACCTCTGGAATGAGTTTATCATTACAGATGGGTTAAGGCAAATGACAAATTTTAAAGAAGCTGATAATTCTGATGAAAAGACAATACAGAACATGGGACAAGCTTTAAGTTGATTGGCCATCAAGCTCTGTCTGGTAGTAATACTTTTGTCATATCTTTTATGTAGATTTGAAGATCAGTTTAAGTAAATTGGAATTGTGTAGTTGTAGATCACCATCTGGCATGGGCTGAGATAAATGAAAATGTTGAAGATTTGAGGGAAACAACAAAGTGACATATTGGCTAAGTCAACATGAAATTATCAAGAAAGCCCCTCACATTTATGATTATTGTGAACAAAGGGGGAGAAATGATTGACTGACATTGACCAAGTCTGCACAGCACGACCTGACCTGATAGAAACAATTGATGACTTTGGAAATGTTTGTAGATGACTGACTTGAGAGACCAAACAACAGGCCTGAAAAGCAAGATTCGCTGTGAGACTGAGGGCCGTTGCCTTTCAAATACTTCGAGAAGAAGATGAGATTGTGGCTTTAAGTGAAGAATGTAATATTTTTGGTTTCAGAGGCAGAGAAATTTGTCTGAAGGACAACGTTTGGGTTAGTGTTGATGGCAAACTTTATAAAAAACACTATGTTAAATGTTATGTTAAATTGATGCTCGAGTTGTGTCGTGCATCAAGAGGGAGATGGTATAACAATTGCCAAATATGGTTTATTAAGGGGTTCACATTTGCTGAATAAATGTTGGGAGAACACTAGGGGTAATTTGATAAAAGCCCTGAAAGAAGCCATTTTTTCTGCCTAACAAAATTGATGTCTGTGAGTGTGCACACACCAATAACAAAGATTGTTTCAACAGGAAACGCCAGGGCATCGAAGGACACGGGAGAACAGTAGACAAAAGAAACTACGTACTTTACTATCTGACAATAACCTCGAAATTTGTTTCTCTTTACAGAGAGCATGCAGGATTGGGAGACAGGGCAAAATGTGCCAATAAAATAATGGTTATGGATGAATTTGGCTAACTGTCCTGGCCTGGGTTATTATTGTGGCAGAAAGGTGCTACACCTGCGCAGCGCATAACTTAAAATTTTCCTTTTACAGAATGTCAGGATGGATTGGATCAAACAGAACTAATTCTGTTCCAAATGTATAAATATTGTGTGGACATGAGCAAAGTGGGTTGAGTGTTTTTCAGGGTAAAAGGACCCCGAGTGCTATTAAGTGAGCAAGAAATTATCCGGAGATAATGTTTCAGATTGTTGATTCCACAGGTCACACCAAAGGGGACGAGCGGCTGTCAAGCGGTCACTAACAAAATACTTAAGGTCTCCATTCACAGGTGACAGTTCACTCCAGTGGGGGTGCGGTCGTGATATAAGGGAAAACCTTATAAGGATCAGAAAATGGTTGGAGAGTGTGACACCTGTTTGTTTTTCTTCTATTTGTTTATTTTCTGAGAAAGATTAAGGGCAAAAGATTTAAAGAGGGTTAAAAGCAGCAGTCATCCGTGTTACGAGATGGCGTACAAGGACAGGGGTTGAAACTGAGGGATTTTTTATTATACTTTTTCTGTTGGTTTCCTTATTGTGTTATAACTATTTACTCCTTACTGGTGTGACTGAGGGTCTGTTTACAGGAGCGCAGGAACAGAGATTTCTCGTTTAGCCCGGCACCGTAAACATGTTTACTTGCTTGCTAAAATATTACGGGGCCTTTCCCCCACAAAAACAGCCTTATGCTTCTTCATTCTAAACTTTTCTTCACAGGTTCAAGGAGAGTGATCATTTATGGAAAAATCAGAGATGAAAAATATAAGTGTGATGATATGACTTAAAATTTGTCTTATTGTTTATTATTGTGATTATGGGTAATCAGAATGATAAAAAGTGAGGAGTTGTGGTGGCAATTTTAATGATATTCATTGATCTTTAGTTAAATATAGATGATTCAAAGAATGTCACATGTGTGTCTCTCACTTGTAGTGAGAGAAGATTCTGTTTATGTGCCTGGGGAGGCAGAAGAGGGAGACACTCCAGAGAACAGACGAACAAGGACCTCTGACCTAGATGTCAGAAGGCCATTTGGTGCAGGGGAGCTTAGTGGGCCAACTAGTGACGTCTATGGAAAACTACTGGGAGGAAGGCTCTGGGGGGAAGAAGGCCTTGAAACTAAGATAAAAGCTAGTTCAGTCTGTCTGGGGGTGTGTCACTCTTCTGCACAGGGTAACAACTGTGTATTAGACTGCTCCTATTCTTGCAAGAATAAATACTTCTATTTTATATAATTTGACTATGAGTGTCTCTTACGCAGTGATGTTTGTTTGAGATGAATTTTTGCCACAACAGTTTTGGTGTCAGAAGTGATATTCCTTGGACGTGCCTCCTGGACCTGAGATCGGACGGTGTTTGGCCACCTGGACTAAGTAAGTTCCAGCTCTACCTCGTAAACTTGAGAGAGAGGGGCCGACCGATATCACAGGGTACCCCCAGGATCCTCCAACTTAAATTCAAGGCTTTTTAAGACCTTTTTAATACCATTTCAAATGAAATTCAATGCCAACTTCGTACCCATTCCGACAGAAGTATGAGGGAAAAATGTCAAATCTGTATACATTTTAAACCCTAGAAAATAATTATGTACAAGGAGGCTACTTGAATTAAATATATATATATATATATATATATATATATATATTGAATTATATATCAGTCATATTTAATACATACGCAACAGCATTGTAGCGCGCACGTGTGTGTAGGCCAGTGTTAATTTTGGCAGCCATTTTTTATTTAGTCTTCAGACGAAAATGCTTATTGGTCTTAATCACATTTGAGTCATCCTGTTTTTTATAGTTGTAGTTGATGAAAAGTTTGTCAACTTTTAGTCAAACTGCAGTTACTTTACTTTTGGTAGTTATTTTATATAATATGTAGTCTTTAGACAGAAAATGTCATACTAATTATTCTCTCTAGGCCAATTCAATTGAGCTTATGAGAAATTATTGACATTGCACTCTTTAGCAGTAGCACTTGTGCAGTTCTACATAATTATCCCTTTTCCTAAGTTCCGTGGTTCTCCAATTTTTCAGAGTGCCGTATATACCCCCTGGAACCCCCTCTCTTCCACTTAGACTGCAGTCGCACCCTTTCCATTAAGGGACAAGATTTGCCCCCTTTAATAAATTTTTCCATTTCATTTTTTCATTAAATGTGCAATTTTAAAAAAAAACCCATTAAAATCGCCAGTAGGTGGCGGTAACTCACTATCTTTATGAGTGAGTCTTTGAGTCATTCATTCATTGAATCTCACGATTCGTTCAAACCATTTCGTTGCAAAATAGAGCAAGCCTGACAATGCTGTTTTAAATGTAGTACATCACTTAATGTTACCCTTTTTTCTTTTCTTATTTACTGTTGTATAAAATCAATGTCACATTTGAAATCGTGTGGATATTCGGGAAACATTGCATTCTTGCTCGTGGATATATCAGCCTGCATTTTCAGATTTAGTCGCACAAACAGCGCAAGCGGCTCGTGACAGAACACAGACCGACTGAATGACACTTTAATTTAAGTAGAACATCTTAAATAAAGATCGCTGAACTCCAGCTTGTCTGTGTTTACAGATCATCCGCGCTTCTTCGGCAGTATAGAGAGAGCGCGCGCGCATGTTTGCCAGATAGGCCTACTATTGAAAAGACCGGGTAGAAAATATGTTCTTTTAACAGAAAAGCTCTTATTTGGGGTTTAGATTCTTTCATTTGTGGCCACATCGGATTAAACTAGGCTAGGTACTATCTTGTTCTGTACCTCACTTGCCTAGTAAGCATAGTAACGGTGCGCACGCGATCGTTTTTTCTGCTATGACGTGGAGCGCGAGGTGCACTCAACGCTGCATACATTTTGAATTAGCCTACATTAGTAACAGTTAATTTTGTTACGGTATGAACTTAATCCTAACAAAGGCACAAAAAATATATAAGGCCTTTGTAACGAAATGTAAAAAATGCCTTTGTAAAAAAAAAAAAAAATTCTCTAAAATGGGACTTTTCCACCATGATCTTAGAGTTTGCCATAATTCTTTTGTTTCCAAATTAGGATATAGTCTGTGCCAATACTCTTCTGCTTTTGTCTTCTTAAAAACATCTTTACAAAAACAGGAATAAAAAAACCTTAATTTTAATTCATTAAAAGCATGTTGTTCGTTATTGATTTCAACACTAACCTCCATTCGATCACCTGCACTTGTTCCTGGTTTCCCTTCCAAAACCTTCATCCATTCTTTTGGTATTATCTCTTTCATTTTCCCATATTGATCTTCTAAAACTACATTACTTTCCTCTTCATAATTTTCTTCAATTGCATCTCTTATCCCTTGTATCGGCAAAAAAACAGGTTCCACTTCATACATGATATCTTTAATTTGTCTCAACCCTGTATTATACCACTTTTTAAAAAATATTTTTTTATTTTTTTATTTATTTGACAGGGACAGTGTACATTAATTGTCATTACTGTAAATGCACCAGAATTAGCCAAAAGGCTATTTTTCATCTGTTGTCCCTGGACAGATCTTAAAATTGTCTACCTAAAAAGAAAAACAATAAAACAACAATAAAAGATTACAATGAACAATACAAATATAAAGAACAGTAAAACCGATATAATTATCCAATCTTGATAAATACAGTGTACACGTTTGCTATAATAGACTTTGTTAAAATTGATACTAATTTCTAAAAATTATAATACACATTGACACAGCATAGACACGAGTGGCAGCACAGTTGGGTTGAGGGAAGATACCTATTCTTATTAATGCTGACATGTCTGATTTGTTATGTACCAGTTTTTTAGGTGTTTTTTGAACAGAGTGTATGTGGTAAGTTCTCTGATGTTCTGAGGGACAGAGTTCCACTCCTGTGCTGCTGTGACGGAAAAGGTACTCTGACTAAATGCACTTTTCCGCAGAGGAACAACACAGTCTCCTCGGGCCGACCCTCGTGTTACTCTCTGTGTGGTGTTCCTAATGTTTACAAACTGACTGAGTGGGGGAGATGACAGACCATGGATGATTTTGTATAACAGACAAAGATTTGAATACTTGATGACATTTTCCCAACCTAAAAGCTTATGCTTCTGTAAAATGGCACAATGGTGATATCTTGATGGTTTTTTATCCAGAATTTTAATTGTCTGTTTGTAAAGTGACTCTAAAGTTTTTAGTGTTGTTTTATTTGCCTGTGACCAGGTTGTAATACAGTAAGTAATGTGAGACAGAACCATAGTGTACATGAACATTTTAGCTGCCTGAAGTGACAAGTGTGATCTTATGAACCGGAAATTTGCAATATTAAATTTGACTCGATTGCAGACCTTTTTTATCTGTGATTTAAAAGTTAATTTAGAGTCTATTAAGATGCCTAGGTATTTGAATTCTGACACAACTTTTATCTTTTCCCCTGTCACATAAATATCTGCCTGATTATTTGCAATGTTTGACTTAGAAAAGTACATTGAGACTGTTTTATTTACATTAAGTTTTAAGCAGGATTGATTTAGCCATTCAGAGACATGGGCCATAGACTGTGTAAGTTTTTCAGCAACTTGTTTTGTGTTTTTACCATGAATATAAATGACTGTATCGTCTGCGTACATCTGAATATAGACGTCAGGACAAACTGAAGGGAGGTCGTTTATATAGAGTGAAAATAACAGAGGCCCCAAAATAGAACCTTGAGGTACCCCTGTGGACATGACGAGGGGCGGTGAGTGGTAATCACTGATCCTGACTGACTGTGATCGATTCGATAGATATGATTCTATCCATTTTATTGCATCTGAGGAAAAATTAAATTTGCTTAGTTTGGTTAATAATATTTTATGGTTTACAGTGTCAAAGGCCTTTTTTAGATCGAGAAAAACAGCTCCAACCACGCCACCTTTATCCAGTAAATGTTTGATATTTTCTATGAGAAAACAATTAGCAGTTTCCGTAGAATGTTGAGTTCTGAAACCAAATTGCATTGAATGAAGGGAAAATGTGGTGGTATTCAAATGTGTTATTATTTGTTGGGAAATTAGTTTCTCTGCGACTTTTGACACTGTAGGTGTGATGCTGATTGGTCTATAATTGTCCACTGACAATAGATCTCCATTTTTAAAAATTGGAACAACAGCAGCTGACTTCCACACATTTGGAAATACTGCCTCAATAATGGAGAGATTGACAATTTTGGTTACTGGTGTTAATAATGTGGAACTGAGTTCTTTCAGCATGCACATATCTATGCCAAATATGTCTCTAGTTCTGGAAGCTTTTAGTGCTCTTATTGTCTGTAAGACTTCAGATTCTGTGACTGTGCCTAAGTTGAAAATTGGCTCTGAATTAATTATCGGACACATATTTAGATTGTTAGATGGGAAGCTTTGGGCAATAGTGGATACAGATTCACTAAAAAAATTATTGAAGGCATCTGCAACTTCGTTTATGTTATTTGTAATTTGTCCATTTATCTTCATTTCTAAACGTTGTTTCCTTTTTGGGTCCTGCCCTACAAGTTTTTTCAGTTGGTTCCAAATTGTTTTAGAATTCCCTTTTGCATTTTCTATTATAATCAAGAAAAAATCTGCTTTGGCCTTGCGTATAGCTTTAACAGTTTTATTCCTCAATGTTGTAAACAGATTTTTAGCACTAGCTGACTTAGTTTTAATTGCATATTTTAATGCAAGATCCCTTTCTTTCATTAGTTTGAATATGTCAGAGTTCATCCAGGGAAGTATGTTTTTGTTGTGTTTATGTTTAACTTTACAGCTAAAATCTTTAATTGTTCTCTCAATTGTCGCTACACAAGATTTCACAATCCATTTCACAATTTTCTCCCAACAATATTTGATCCCAGTCAATCTGCTGGACAGCACTATTAAATCCTTCCTGGTGATTTTTTGGGATTCCAACAAACTCACGCTCTCTGACAGAGTAATCAAATCTCTTTTTTGAGAGTTTCCTGGCCACAAGGATCAAATTGTGATCAGAAAGACCAGCTAACATATTGTATGATTTAAATATTCTCTCAGGTCGGTTGGTAAATGCTAAATCAATCTGGGTGCTGCTCGATGTGGTAATTCTAGTGGGCCCTTTGATCATTTGGACTAGATCAAATTTGTCAGTAATTTTTTTTAGCTTTTTTCTACATGATTTGTCCTCCCAGTTTATGTTGATATCCCCCAAAATAATGGTCTCTTTGTTTAAGTTAGATTCTTTCAGTAATTTTTCGAATTTTTCATAAAAAGTGACATCTGAAGAGGGGGGGGCGATATACCACAATGATTGTAAACGACATTTGTGGTGATAGTATGATATTTAAGCCTAAGCATTCCAGTTCATGATCATTCAGCCATTGAATTTCCTGACACTGAATATTGTTTTTTATGTATATCATGACACCACCACCCTTTGCTGCTTCTCGGTCTCTCCTGAACATATTATAGCCAGGGATGTTAAGTGCTGCAGAGGGGGCATTATTATAGAGCCAGGTCTCAGATAGACAGAGATAATCCAGATTTGATTTAAGTAACAGGTGATTAACTTGTTCTGTTTTTGACATGATGCTTCTTATATTTAAATGCCCACCCAGCAGACCTTTAGGTTTTGCCTTTGGGTCCCAAACTATTCTCGAATGATTGACAGTTTGAAAGAACGCCCATTTCCTGTGTTTGGCTACCCCTGCATTGAGCCGCTTCCTGTTTACGGTCGTTACCATGGTGACGGAGCGGCCATTCAGAAAAGTTTGTTGTTGTTGTGTGTCAGGATCGTGCCTCCCGCTCCCATGCGAGACCAAGGCTGTAGCACCGCGCTGTTGTCTCACGGACTCGCGACTGAAGCTCCTGTCCGACGCATCGACACACACCCTCGGACCCGGAGTTTCCCCGTGCAGCACCCCGACAGACCGCCCCGGTACCACGCCATCCACACCTTCGCCATCGCTTCCCCGGACAGACAGCTCGGCCACAGTTGACAACAGGTACAGAGAAAGGAGAGGATCAGGATGTTGTGCAGAGGAAAACGGAGATGTACCTGAACATACCTGTAAGGTATGAGTGACGCGTTTGTCATCTGTGCGTGGGTTAGCCTCTCTTAAGTGACCACCTATCTTAAGTGATTTGTTTAAAAAAAGTGGTTGTCTTAAAATCTCATCTTTATTCAAAGATGTACAAACTTCCATACTCTCCCCATGCTCTTAAGACTTCTTTATAATATTCTGGAATTCTATTCATCATATGTTCTTTTAATTTCATCCATAAAACATCATCTCCTATTTGGCCACATTGGTTTAAAAAGAAACTCATTACTTCTTTCCAAGCATATTTATCATCATTCCAATATTTTTTAATTAATTTTATTCGTATGCTCTTCATTCTCATTAAAGGATCCAACAGTCCTAGCCCTCCATCCTCAACTTTCCCAATTAGAGTATCATAGGCAATTTTTGCCGGTTTGCTTTCCCATAAGAAATGAAGCATTCAACTTTTTATTTTTTTATATACTTCTAATGGCATGGTTACAGATCCCAAAACATACCACATTTTAGATAAAAACAAAGAATTCAAAACCAAAACCTTCCCTTTTAAAAACAATCCTCTTAATCTCCAAAAATTCAACCTCTTTTCCATTCCTTGTAAAACCTCCTCCCATACCAACTTCCTTATTACATATTCATTTTCTCCAACTCTTATTCCTAAAATTGTCATACTTTCTTTCTGTTCTTTAAATGGAATTTTGACTGGCAATTCGTTCATTTCCCCAATCCTCATATATGTCGTTTTACCTTTATTAACCTTTGCCCCTGTTCATCCACAATATTTCCTAAAGACCTCCATCACTTTTTCTACACTTTTAATGTCTTTACAGTTTTTTTCAATTGCTTACACACCAAAATTAAAACTTTCCCAATATTAGCAAAACCTTACACTCAAGGAGCAAAACACCAGCCTAGATTTGCACAATTGTAAGCACGTTGTCAGCTTCACCCTTTTTGCAAAACATTACACACAGTAATTTGTAAAACTCTACACACATTTTTACACCTTAGACACAGTTAAGGATTGTGAGGTTACTTCCTTGTCATTACAAAGCCCCGGTTTGCCATTGACCACACTAATGAATGAATTGGATATGCACATCCACCAGGTGTGGAAGCACACATGTGCTAATTTGAAAACGCAGCACTCAGATGTGCTATAAAAGGCAGCAGGTGAGTTCACCTGTCTTCAACAAAAATGGAAGGAGCTAGAAGAAGAAGAAGAAGAAGAAGAAGAGTGAGAATAAGAGGGGGAGCTCAAAGAGGAGATGAAGGAGGTAGAGGAAGAGGAGAAGGAGGTAGAGGAAGAGGAGAAGGAGGTAGAGGAGGAGGAGAAGGAGGTAGAGGAGGAGGGAAGAGGAGAAGAAGGAGATAGAGGAGGAGGAGAAGAAGGAGATAGAGGAAGAGGAGGATAAGAAGGAGATAGAGGAAGAGGCCTAGGTAGAGGAAGAGGTAGAGAAGGACTTGAAGAGTTGATAGAACCTGAACAAAGAAGACTAGGACCAAATTTGACTCAAGAAATCCGTGCAACACTTATTGACCATGTTATCAACCATGGACTGACACTGATGGAAGCTGGACAAAGAGATCAACCAAATCTCTGGTTGATACTGTAACTGAACAGTTACAGTGTTCTTGTTGCTTTTACAGTAGTTTTTCTTCAGAGTCAAACTGTATGTACTTCATGCAGTAATTTTTATTTGTCTACAGATTTGATTTTTTTCATTGATTTCTTTGTTGGTTGATTACTGTAACTGATTATGGTAAGAAATACTGTAAATAAATACTTGAAATATGAGTCTGCAGAAATCAGTGTTGTGCAGTGCTTGGCAAGTTTATAGTAGGCCTATTTGTGTACATTCTCCCTAGATCTCAAACTAATCATGAAGAATGTTGTGGGTTTGTCACTATTTTTTTTTTTTTCATCTAAATTATCCCTTACATAATGTCTGGCCAAAAATCTAGCACATGCTATTTCCTAAAAATAGTTTTTTTACAAATGAGTTTTTTATTTATCACAGCCGTGTGAAACTGGCTGCAATAGTGTCTGATCATTGAGGACTGTGTTGGTTAAATGAAAACTAATAGCATTTTCACAAATATGTGTATATCTTTTGACTGAAGTGTGTATGTTTTGACAGAAGTGTGTCATTTTGCAAACAATCTAGGAATTATGCAAATTGAGTGTGGTGTTTGGATAATTGTGATTATATTTTGAAAAAAAGAACCCGGTTTTCAAAATTGCGTGTAAACAATTGAAAAAAACTGTAATAAACAATGTTGTATCATCAGCATACTGGTATATCTTGTGTTCTGTTTTTTCTCCTTTTATCACTATTCCTTTTATACTTTTTTCCATTTCTATTGCCTGTCCCAAAGTTTCAGACACTATAGTATACAGCAATGCCGGTCCTTGCCGGATAGATCTCGTTACTTTAAAATCTTCAGTTAAAAACCCATTCACTTTAACACAACTTGTAATATCTGTATATATACATTTTATCCATTTAATAAAATTCTTACCAAAACCAAACCTCTCCATTACATGCATCAAATATTTATGCTCCACCCTATCAAACGCTTTTTCTAAATCTACACTTATTATATAACCATTTTCTTTTGCATCCCTCATATACCTGTAGCCACAACGAGAATGCAACCCACACGAGTGAAGCGTTCGTACATAATCAAACACAAGAAACTGCATATTCCAGATTAGCCCCAGGCTATGAGGCAAAAGACCCTTCTGTTGTTTAACTAAAGGAAGGACGTTGTCAATGTTTTATAATTTGGCAAGAACAGATCTGTTCAGAAATGGTGAAACAAGAGGCCCTAACAAGGAGTCACCTGACCCCTGCGACTAAACAGACTGAACCATTCAGCGTCCCGAGCTAGTTTTCCCCTCACCAATTATTACATCTCCTTAAGGCTGAAAAAGTGGATTTGCATACAAAAATACCCTTTGTCTTGAAGACAACCATTTGCGAAACTAAACCCTCACGTGGTACACACCACGGATGCACAAATGCTGACCACAAGGACACCCACACACACACACACATAAGGACTTTCCTCCAAGTCTCCAATACCAATAAAACTCATCCCAGAACAATTCTTGACTGACCCATAATCAAAATCATGTACCTGTATGTGTCTATTCTGCTTAGATCACATCTAAGTCATGTAATTGTTTTAAATATTAGAGATACTGGAATGAAAGTGTCGTGTTTCCTATCATAATGCTCGTATGTGTTTAATTCAAAAGATGGCTTGATTGAAATCTGTGTAAAAATGTTTATGTCCTTAAAATGGAAATTATGTCTAAACTGAATCCTCTGTTTCGAGCTGATGAGTAAGCAGACCACAGAGAACACATGATTCGCGATGAGAGAAGGGGGGGGATAGAAAAGACCCCCCCTCTCAAATAACCATATAGTATCTTATTGTCCGAATTCCAAATTCCTCCAGGAGGCGGGACAAACATTTTGAGTTTAAAATCTTAGACCCGGACACAGAATCTCTCTCTGGTGACTCTCTCTGGTGATGCTCTTGTGATCCGCTCTTGCCCTCTCTCTCTTGTGATGCTCTCTTTCGGCAGAACAAGCCGGGTGGAGCCGACGATGGTTATAGTAACCATGTAGACGCAGAGACAAATGACCCAAATCAAGATATGGGTTAAAACAGATTTAATTGAAGCCATCTCGTCACACTTTCCTTTCTTTTCTTAGTTTGTTTCTTTTCCGTTAAAAGTCTCGGTTCTAAGTTAAGTGTTGCTGCAAAGTTTTGTTTTAACGTTTCAACTGCAAAACCAGCTTTCAACTTCAAAGACTTTCATTCATCCGCGCCAACACACCACGTGACTGGCTGTCCAAAGTCTATCCAGGCACACGAGAAGATCAGCCAAGCAACGGACCGGGGAACCCCCTTCACGACAAAAGGGAACCCCAAAGCAAGGACAAGCAAGTACCTCCAGACTTTTAAGCTCCACTTGCAGGTGCATTTTAATATCAAATTGAATTACCCGCCTAAGAAACGATAAAAGGGTGAAATTAATTATTGATGGTTCGTTCAGGTCATGTCTTTTAAGTGCATATAGAAACTTGGGATCTCACCATCTAACTCCTAAAACTCATTCTTCCTCACTCTCTGTCTTTCTTCAACTTGTATGAATGCGTGTGCGTGTGTTTGTGTTATATTAGTTTTATGTGTGTTAGTCATAGGCTTATAATCAATAAAGTATTGTTTGTATTTGAAAAGAGAAGCATTACTTGTGTTATGTGCTTACAGATTTATTGTCTTGAACTTCGATCTAAGTTACCTATGCTTTGACCCTTGATTTATTTCTTAATTTAGCTGTTAGCTGGGAATTAGTCTTTCTTGGCCAAGAAGATATTATATTTCCTAGAATTAATAATTGTTTATGCTTTCCGTTCATTGTATGAACTGATAAACTGATCAAATTATTGGTTTTGCTACAGTAAATTCTGAAAATAATTCAATGATTAATTATTGATCATAATCCGTTATGAATAATAATTAATTATATTTATACGTGCGTGTAATCGCTACATACCATATCAAATCTCTTATACTGTTAGTTATTTCAGAAATATCTCTATTTAAAACAGCATATGCTTGATTAGTTGTAATTTTATTAGGCACAACTTTTTTTAATCTATTGGCTAATACTTTTGTTAATATTTTATAATCGGTGTTCAACATACTAAGTGGTCTGTAATTTTTTTAATCCCCTCTTTCCCCCTTTCTTTTGTATATTAACTTAACTACTCCCCTCTTCATACTTTGCGTTAATTCACCCTTCTCCATAATATCAATATATATTTCATTTAATATTGGACATAGGATATTTTTTAAAAACCTTATAAAATTCCGCTGATAAACCGTCTATTCCTGGAGTTTTACCATTTCTTAACTGATCAATTGCTGTTTTTATTTCCTCCTCCGTAATATTAGTCTCACACATTTCTCTGTCTTCCTTGTTCACTTTACTTTTAATTTTCTCTAATAAGAAACCCTCATCCTCTGCACTTACCTCATTTTCTGTAAATAGATCTTTGTAAAATCTTTTAATTTCATTTAATATTACTTCTTTATCTTCCACTGTCCTTCCATCTTGTGTGTTAATATTTTTTATTTATGTCTGCTTTCTGCCTATTTTTCTCTAATTCATAAAAATATTTAGTACTCTTTCTCCTTCTATTATGTTTTAAGCTCTACTCCTTATTATTGCTCCCTTACACTTTTCTCCCTCTATATTCTTCATTTTTTCTTGTAGATCTATTAACTTATCAATGTTTTTCTCTCCACCAGTTATTGGGGGTTGAATAACTGTTCGTCTGTTATAGAACACCTTAGTTTGAATAAACAAGCAGACACTGATTAGCTACTGGCGTTTATTTAACATGAACAGCAAGACAACTAGAACTGAATGTGCTTTCCATTAAATGTATCACACAATAAACAAATCCTTAACAAACAAAACAAACAAACGTTGCAATGCACGTGCTTTTTTTTTTTTTTTAATTCAAGTTTTTATTCTTTTCATCCAGTACATGACAACACATGTATCAATACTGCTTGCAAGGCCAGAATATTACAGTGGTTAAATGTAATAAAAAAGTAAATGTATTAATAAATGGTCAGAGAAGAAAAAATAAATAAATAATAATAATAAAAATAAAATAAATAAGTAAATTATTATTTCACATGTAAAGACAACGTCACAAATGACCAAAAATCTTCCCAAGCTGGAATATCCACCGGGACCCCTGTTTTGTTCTTATTATGTAGTTTGCAAAGCAGACGTTCGTATGAAGCTTTCCTGGTCTGTCACGGTATACAGATCCAATGTTTTCTTCTCGTCTCGTGTTTATGTTGTGGTATGAAAGCACGTGTGTAATGGGCGTGATTGTGTTGTCATTCCTTGATCCGCTCCAGCTGATCATCGTCATCATTCATCACCAGCTGCAACTCATCTCTCTCACTGCTTAAATACTCACCGTCATCTCATTCCCTTTGTCAGATCGTTGTTTGATGTCCTGGGTGTCGGTGTTGAGTCTTTGTTCCTGGTTTTCCTGTCATCGTGTTCCTGTGGATTCGTCGTCTCGGTGTTGGATTGTTTCGTCTCGTCTTGGCACTTCCCTTCACGAGGATTCACCGCACTTTGACCATCGAAGTCCCTGCGTTGCCTGTCCACACCCGTGTCTATACCTGTTCTTGTTCTGTTCCAAATAAACCTTGAGTAACTGCAATTGCTTCCTGTTCTCCTTACCGATCATGACAGAACGATCTGACCTTACCATGGAAGCAGCAGGAGAGACACCTACCTCGCTGGATGAGTTCGTCCACCACAGCGTCATCAGAATGGACTCTCACGAGAGGAACATCAATGACACGGGTCGTGCGATTCAAGCTTTGGTAACGCAGGTGTCCGAGCTCACCCAGCAGGTCCAACTTCTTCGTGCTCCCACTGCGCCGCCCACACCAGCCGTTCCCCCCACACCACCGGACTTCCTCGCGCCATCTGAGCCACACCTACCGGTTCCAGAGCCCTATGCGGGTGAGTCTGCGTACTGTCGTGCGTTTTTGACAAGATGTTCCATGCATTTCGCCCTACAGCCCAGAACGTTCCAGAGTGAGCAAGCCAAGGTGGCTTTTGTCATCACGTTATTGACCGGAAAGGCGGCGCTATGGGGAACGGCGGTGTGGGACAATCAAGACCCTTGCTGCGCCTCGTTCCAGACTCTCTCTGCAGAGATGAGACGAGTCTTTGACAGAGCTGTTGCGGGGAGAGAGGCCGCCAGGGTACTGGCCGACCTTCGTCAGGGGGAGAGGTCGGTCTCGGACTTTTCCATCGAGTTCCGAACCCTGGCGGCCGATTGTCATTGGAACGAGGAGGCGCAGTGGGACATGTTCCTGCATGGGTTGGCTGACCGCGTCCAACGAGAGATCTATGCCCTGGACCTACCCACGTCATTGAACGGACTCGTCGAGCTGGCACTACGGGTAGATGCACGACTCTCCCGAGTCGGAGGCAGAGAGGCATCTAGCCGTCCTCCTGGAGGGACTGAGGGACAACGGTCCAGCGGCAGGGACGTGGTCAGCCCCGTCTTCGATCACGAACCCATGCAGGTGGGTCGAGCTCGGCTTTCCCGGGAGGAGAGGGAGAGGCGGAGGTCCCAGGGCCTTTGCCTATATTGTGGAGGTTCGGGACATTTCGCGTACAACTGCCCGGTAAAAGGCCAAGCCCGATAGTAAGTATGAGGCTACTATCGGGTGGGATCTCCGCCGAGAAGACCTCATCCACATCTACACTCCTCCCGGTAAGACTGAGATGGTCTACTCACCAGCACGACTGTAAAGCACTTCTGGACTCTGGGGCTGAAGGTAATTTCATGGACAGTATGTTTGCACACAAATTTCAGATGCCACTCAGACCACTCACTCAGAAGATTGCTGTACACGCACTAAATGGCCAAGAACTTCCCACCATCTCATTCACCACAGAAGATATTACCCTCATCACTTCTGGCAACCATACTGAGACTATTTTTTTTTATATCCTGGATTCACCATTGGCACCCGTTGTTCTTGGTCACCCCTGGCTCATCCGTCACAACCCCCGAGTGGACTGGCAGCACAAGGCTATACTGGAGTGGAGCAAGGAATGTCATCAGTCTTGTCTTGTGTCTGCTTGTCCGTCTGTGCCTGTTTATGTGTTTCAGGAGGAAGCAGGGGATCTGTCTAACGTGCCATGACCTGAAGGAAGTGTTCAGTAAGTCTAGGGCTGCTTCTCTCCCTCCTCATTGTCCCTATGATTGTGCCATAGAGTTAATGCCAGGTAAGTCTCCGCCTAAAGGCAAGTTATACTCGCTTTCTGTTCCAGAAAGGGAGGCCATGGAGAAATATATTTCTGATTCTCTGGCAACCAAATTCATCCGCCCTTCCTCTTCACCAGCGGGGGCGGGGTTCTTTTTTGTGGGGAAGAAGGATGGATCTCTGCGACCTTGTATTGATTACCGAGGGTTGAATAACATCACGGTAAAGAATACTTATCCTTTGCCGTTGATGTCTTCAGCCTTCGAGAGGTTGCAGGGAGCATCCGTCTTCACGAAATTGGACTTTCGTAATGCTTATCATTTGGTCCACATCAGGGAGGGGGATGAATGGAAGACTGCATTTAATACCCCCAGAGGGCACTTTGAATATTTGGTCATGCCGTTCGGGCTGTCCAACTCCCCAGCAGTCTTCCAGGCACTTGTTAATGACGTGTTGCGAGACATGATAGATCAATTCATATATGTTTACCTGGATGACATATTGATATTTTCCTCGTCTCTCCAGGAACATGTGCAACACGTACGACAAGTGCTTCAGAGGTTGTTAGAGAATGGGCTTTTTGTCAAGGCGGAGAAATGCGATTTTCATGCACAGTCTGTTCCTTTTCTAGGACACATCTTCTCGTCTGAGGGAATGCGTGTGGACCCTGACAAGGTTAAGGCTGTGGTAGAATGGCCAAGTCCAGATTCCCGTAAGGCCCTACAGAGGTTTCTGGGATTCGCCAATTTCTATCGGCGGTTCATTCGCAACTTCAGCCAGCTAGCCTCGCCTCTGACTGCCTTGACCTCCCCCAGAACTCCGTTCAGGTGGTCAGATACAGCCGAGGCTGTGTTTGCTAACCTCAAGAGCCGCTTTGTTTCAGCTCCCATCCTCGTTGCCCCTGATTACTCGCGGCAGTTCGTGGTGGAGGTCGATGCGTCAGAGGTGGGGGTAGGAGCAGTTCTATCCCAACGCTCTCCCACAGACGATAAGATGCATCCTTGCGCGTTTTTTCTCATCGTTTATCCCCAGCTGAACGCAATTACGACATTGGTAACATGGAGTTGTTGGCAGTCAAGCTAGCGTTGGAAGAATGGCGACATTGATTAGAGGGTTCGGGGGTACCTTTTATCGTCTGGACCGACCACAAGAACTTAGAGTACATCAGAACAGCCAAAAGATTGAACTCCAGGCAGGCTCGGTGGGCACTTTTTTTCGGTCGTTTTGATTTTTCTCTCTCGTACCGCCCGGGTTCTAAAAACATCAAACCCGATTCTTTGTCTCGTATTTTTGATCGCTCCGAACTTCCGTCTACTCCCGAGTGCATTTTACCGGAGACCCTATTTGCTTCCACACTCGTATGGGAGATCGAATCGAAGGTCAAGAAGGCCTTAGAAGGGGTAACGCCTCCGCCCGAATGTCCACCGAGTCGTTTATTTGTGCCGGAGGGATTAAGGTCAGACGTCATCCGGTGGGGCCATTGTTCCAACATAGCTTGTCATCCAGGAGTTAATCGTACTAAGTTTTTAGTTAAGCAACGATTCTGGTGGCCACTTATGGCTCGTGACATTCACAGTTTTGTTTTGGCTTGCTCGGTCTGTGCCACTGGTAAGACTTCCAATCGACCCCCAGATGGGCTCCTCCAACCGCTGCCAGTCCCTTCGAGACCCTGGTCCCACATCGCTCTAGATTTTATCACCACCCTCCCAGGGTAACACTGTCGTTTTGACAGTGGTGGACCGGTTCTCGAAGGTGGCTCACTTTATTCCCTTACCCAAATTACCCTCAGCTAAGGAGACAGCGTTGACAGTCATTGACCACGTCTTTCGTTTACATGGCCTCCCGTTAGACGTGGTCTCTGACAGAGGACCCCAATTTGTGTCAAAATTTTGGCAAGAGTTTTGTAAGTTACTGGGGGCGACGGTTAGTCTGTCTTCAGGGTTTCACCCTCAGAGCAATGGCCAGACCGAGAGAGCCAACCAAGATCTGGAGAGAGCGTTACGATGTTTGGTATCCAAGAATCCTTCCTCATGGAGCCAACAGCTGTCCATGGTGGAGTACGCCCACAATACCTTACCAGTGTCGGCCACGGGCCTCTCTCCGTTTGAGTGTAGTGTAGGTTACCAGCCACCCATTTTTCCCAGTTTGGAATTCGAGGTCGCGGTCTCCTCTGCTCACGCCTTTATCCAGAGGTGTCACCGCACTTGGACTAGAGCCCGTGAGACTTTACTCCAAGTGGGGGCGCGCACCAAGGCTAAGGCCGATCGCCACCGGTCGAAGCCTCCCGTATACGTCGTCGGTCAAAAAGTGTGGCTTTCTACTAAGAACATTCCTCTCCGCTCCGTCTCTAATAAGCTTGCTCCCAAATTTATTGGCCTGTTCACTGTCACCAAGATCATTAGTCCGGTGGCAGTCCGCCTTAGTTTACCTCCTGCGTACAGGAGAATTCACCCCGTATTTCACGTTTCCAAAATTAAGCCCGTGTTTCACGCTCACATTAATCCGCCTGTCCCGGTTCCCCCCCCCCCCCCCCCCCGCCGCGTCTCGTAGATGGGGAGACCACCTATCCGGTAAATCGGATTCTGGATTCTAGGCGGAGGGGGCGCGGATTCCAGTACTTGGTGGACTGGGAAGGTTCCGGTCCGGAGGAGAGAAGTTGGGTACCTGCCAGAGACATTCTGGATCACTCCTTGATAGATGATTACAATCGACAGGTAAGGAGGTCTGAGAACGCCAGGAGGCGTTCTTAGGAGAGGGGTACTGTCACGGTATACAGATCCAATGTTTTCTTCTCGTCTCGTGTTTGTGTTGTGGTATGAAAGCACGTGTGTAATGGGCGTGATTGTGTTGTCATTCCTTGATCCGCTCCAGCTGATCATCGACATCATTCATCACCAGCTGCAACTCATCTCTCTCACTGCTTAAATACTCACCGTCATCTCATTCCCTTTGTCAGATCGTTGTTTGATGTCCTGGGTGTCGGTGTTGAGTCTTTGTTCCTGGTTTTCCTGTCATCGTGTTCCTGTGGATTCGTCGTCTCGGTGTTGGATTGTTTCGTCTCGTCTTGGCACTTCCCTTCATGTCGCAACTCGCACGCCACCTCCTCTTATGGAGTCAGAAGCACCTGAGGTCCCTTCGTGCTATTTACATTCCAGGAGAGCGGAACCTTGCAGCCGACGAGCTGTAACGGCTCCGGCCAACCTCTGGCGAATGGCAACTCCATCCCCAGTCGGTCCAGCTGATATGGGACCAGTTCGGGGACGCACAGATATATCTGTTTGCCTCCCACGACTCATCCCATTGCGCCCTGTATTACTCCCTGTCCGAGGGCACGCTCGGCACGGATGCACTGGCGCACAGCTGGCCGCAGGGCCTACGCAAATATGCGTTTCCCCCAGTGAGCCTTCTCGCACGGACTCTGTGCAAGATCAAGGAGGACGAGGAGCAGGTCATATTGGTCGCCCCATACTGGCCCACCAAGACCTGGTTCTCCGAACTGATACTCCTCGCGACAGCACCTCCTTGGCCAATTCCTCTGAGGAAGGACCTCCTTTCTCAGAGACGGGGCACCCTATGGCACCCTCGTCCCGATCTTTGGAGACTCCACGTGTGGCTCCTGGACGGGACGAGGCAGGTTTGAGTACCCTGCCACCTGCGGTGGCGGCTACCATCGCTTCCGCTAGAGCGTTGTCCACGAGACACGTCTACGCGTTGAAGTGGAACCTCTTCGTCAACTGGTGCTCTTCTCGGCGAGAAGACCCCAGGAGATGCTCGATTGGTGTCGTGCTTTCCTTTCTGCAAGACGGGCTGGAGTGAAGGCTGTCTCCCTCCACCCTGAAGGTGTATGTGGCCGCTATCGCCGCTTATCACGATGCAGTTGAAGGTAAGTCTCTGGGAAAGCACGACCTGATCATCAGGTTCCTGAGAGGAGCGAGGAGACTGAATCCTCCTCGCCCTCCTCTCGTACCCTCTTGGGACCTCTCAGTGGTCTTATATGCCCTGCAGAGGGCTCCCTTTGAGCCTCTGCAATCAGTGGAGATTAAGTTCCTGTCAATGAAGACAGCGCTCCTGGTTGCACTGGCCTCCATCAAGAGGTTGGGGGATCTGCACGCACTCTCCGTTGACGAAGCGTGCCTGGAATTCGGGCCGGCCTGCTCTCACGTGATCCTGAGACCCCGGCCTGGATATGTGCCTAAGGTTCCCACCACTCCCTTCCGGGACCAGGTGGTGAACCTGCAAGCGCTGCCCCTGGAGGAGGCAGACCCAGCCTTGGCACTGCTCTGTCCAGTACGAGCCCTCCGTGCTTACGTAGACAGGACGCAGTGTTTCAGGACCTCAGACCAGCTTTTTGTCTGTTATGGTGGGAAGCTGAAGGGAAAGGCTCTCTCCAAGCAAAGGTTATCCCACTGGATAGTGGACGCCATTGCTTTGGCATACCAGCATAACAGACATCTGCAGAGCTGCAGGCTGGGCGACACCCAACACATTCGCCAGATTTTACAATCTCCGAGTGGAGCCAGTCTCCGCCCATGTACTGTCTTTTTCAAGCTAACATGGGAGCCGTTAGGTGTCTTGCTTGCTCGCCATTCCAATCCACGGACTGGATACGTGCGATATTTCCTCAGGTAGCCTTCCTCTCTGAAGCCCTGAGTTCCTCCAGCACTGTTGGCGCTGGCGCCAGTGTCTATTGCCTGTGCGTCGGCTAGGTGCCTCCGTGTGCATGGTTCCTCCTCTGAGTGTGTATTTCCCCCACATGTGTATTTCCCCCACATGTGTATTTCCACTGTAAGCCTCTTTGAGCATGTGTCTTTCCCTCGGCAAGCCACCTTGCCACTCCTGGAGTTGAAAGTTGCCACCCCACGAGCTGGTCACTCCAGTGTTCCTCCATATGAAGCCCCCTCGGCCATATGTGTATTCTTAAGTCCTCCCTATGGGTAGGCATGCTGTGGCATATCTCCCCTGAGATATGCTTCCCAGTGTACCTTGGTATTCCTGTGTTAAGTAGGACTCCTTCGTCCGTGCCTATATCACGACAGGGAGGTCAGACTTCGCAGGGCACTGGAAGACAGCTGTGAAGGTGGCGTGATTACACGGGGACCCCCATTCTCCGTCATCCGACGTAACTCGGAGTGACTACGAAAGGGAACGTCTCGGTTACGGATGTAACCCTCGCTCCCTGAGTAGGGAACGGAGACGTTACGTCTCCCTGCCACTTCCGCTGTACCGCTGGGTAGACGCCTGAGTTCAGTCTCGGCTCCTCAGCGAAGACATGATCTGCTGTTGCAGGTGTCTCTCCTTAAATACCCACGCGGTGGGGCGGAGATACATTATGCAAATTCCGCAGACCCATGGCATTTCATTGCCATAGGCTCGTTTTTTAATACTCGAAGATGATAGGCTTTCTGGCGAAACCCCCATTCTCCGTCATCCGACGTAACGTCTCCGTTCCCTACTCAGGGAACGAGGGTTACATCCGTAACCGAGACGTTTTTCTCAATCGATTTGGTACATTTCTCCAAACTCAGGTAACTGCTCTCAAAACATTTAACACAGTGATCTGTACACTTTGTAATTGTCCTAAACAGATAGTAAATTCTCCTTCATTTCATACAAATTGCAAATCAAAAGCATCATTTTCTCAAAACACTATGCACAAAATTCCCTAATGTTATCACAGCAGTTCATACAGCCTACCAAATCTTTAATATATCAGGAAAAACATTTGCAGCTTTTTCATTGGTCTTCACAAAGATCACAAGCATTTTTGTACCATTTTCAAAACACAACAAACAAAAATCTGTGAATTGTAAAATAGTCAGTTGCACACATTATGTCCTCAATTAACCCCAAATTGATATCTGAGTTAGTAATCCACTCAACACAGAAAAAGCCAATTTCCTAATTGTTCACACAGCTGTCTTACTGTAATTACAACAACTAAAATAGGAGGAAGAGAAAAACAACAAAGACGACGAATGAAGAGAAAAGACAATAAAAAGAAGAAGAATGAGCAGTGGAAAAGGAAGAGGTGTAAGAGTGAGAGGTGGTGGACAGGGTAAAGGGAGAAAAAGAGGAAGAGGAGATGGAGAAAGAGCAAGAAGAGCTGAATATGTAGGAGAAGGAGGAGCAAGAAGAGCTGAAGATGTTGGAAAAGAAGCAAGAAGAGCTGAGGATGAGAAAAAGAAGAGCTGAGGATGTAGGAGAAAGAGAAAGAAGAGCTGAGGATGAGAAAGAGAAAGAAGAGCTGAGGATGTAGGAGAAAGAGAAAGAAGAGCTGAGGATGAGAAAGAGAAAGAAGAGCTGAGGATGACAAAGAGAAAGAAGAGCTGAGGATGTAGGAAGAGGAGAAGATAGAGGAGTAGGGAGAAGAGATGGATAGATTGGAGGGCAATGGTATAGTGGAAAGAGTAGAAAATATAAGAAGAGATGGACTGAGAGGAAGAGGAGGGCGAGGTGTAAGAGGAGGGAGGAGAGGTAGAAAGAAAGGGTACACACGTGTTATTACCATAAATCATGGTCTCTCACTGAGAGAAGCTGGGCAGAGAGTTCAGCCCAATATAAACAGATCCACAGTGGCTTCAATTATCCGCACATTTCAGAGAGAAAACCGGTAAGTAAATATATCATTCTACTTCTACAATGAGAGTCCATGTAGTCTTGTTTGACATAGGTCTAGATTTCTACAGTAAATGTTCCTGCTTGTCCAAACATTTTTCAGAATTAAAGTTAGAGAACACTCAGGTGGACGAACAAGACTTCCTTCAATTGAACAAGAGCATGTCATTGTTGACATGGTGGTCCAGAACAACACCCTCCGCCTCAAAGAATATCACAGGACAATCAACTGCCATTACTGTAAAACACTAACTTACTGTATTGTACCTTGTGTTAATCTAGAGAATCTTGGAGTTGGATAGCAGTGCAACTCATTATGAGTACCTGTATATTGATGAAGCAGGCATCAATCTTCACAAACAAATGAGAAGAGGGAGAAATGTGATTGGCCATCGTGCTACAGTCAATGTCCCTGGACAACGAGGAGACAACATCACTCTCTGTGCCACAATTTCTACAACTGGTGTTGTGGCACACAATGCTGTCTTGGGACCATACAACACAGCAAGGCTGCTACATTTTTTAAACCTCCTCAATGAAATCCTCTTTTCGCAGGGTGATCAGGAGCAAATGGTGTGGAATTGTGTAGTTGTTTGGGACAGCACTAGTGCGAGAGTGGTTTGAGAATCACCCACATTTCAGGGTGGTGTTCCTTCCACCATATTCTCCTTTCCTGAATCCAATTGAGGAATTATTCTCCTCTTGGAGATGGAAAGTACATGATCGCAACCCTTACAACCAACTAAGTCTTCTTTAAGCGATGGAAGAGGCCTGTGGAGATATTGGGGCACAAGCATGTCAAGGATGGATACAGCATTCAGGCGTTTTTTCCCACGATGCTTGACTCGTGAAAATATTTGCTGTGATGTTGTTGACATTTTCTGGCCAGATGTAATTGAGAGGCATGATCAATAAATTAATTGATTCAATGAATGCAGTAATTTTTTATTATTATTATTTATATATATATATATTTTTGTTGGGTGACAACTCATTGTTATACACCTGAACTCCTCATTACAGAACTTAATGAAAAACATGTATTTTAATTTATTTCTTTGTGTATCTTCAGCTGAATTTGTTATCAAATCAACAGAAAACACACTTTTAGTTTTGATGTCAATATTGAATTTTAATAAATGCATTACTAGAATAAAAGGCTGTGTTTCATTGTGCAGTGAATACTTAACTGTTTCGCCAACATAAGAGTGTGTTTAGTTTGCTGTGTTAACTGTTTTGAGAGCAGTTACCTGAGTTTGGAGAAATGTACCAAATCGATTGAGAAAAACTGTAATAAAAAAACACAATATTGACCCGCGTTCTGTTTTCTATCATGCGCCGTGCACGTTTGCGATGACGTAATATGCACGCAAACGCACCAAGGTTCGATAGAATCAAGTTGAGTGTGAAACCAGACCAACGCTGCGGGGGGCGCCGGGAACAAACGCGCTCGGGCTCGGACCGCAGCAAACGAGCCCAGTGTAAAAGCCCCCTAAATGACCACGTGGTGTAGGCAATGAGAAATGAAGGGATTTGTGTGTAGAGTTTTGCTGTGACAGTTCAGCAAATCTGACTAATGTGTCAAAACAGGGGAATAGTGTTCATAGTTCAGTGAAATGGGTGTGCTTTTTGATAAATGGCATTATGGTTTTGAAATTTTAGTTCAAAAGCCTGGTTATAGTGTTTAAGCAATCGAGAAAAACTGTAATAGCTGATATCAAGTTACATGTATTTTTTTGCTTCAGCTGTCTAGCGAGCAATTTACCCGTCTTCTCCCCTTCCTCATAGAAAGTCGTTCCCAATCTGAATAAGGCATATTCCACCTTTTTATTATAAATTTCCTGGAGTTCGAATTTAAGTTTACAAATATCTTGATATAATTGATTTGAGAAACATTGGGATAGTTGTTTTTCATGATTCTTAATTTTGTTGTCTAGTTCCTGTATTCTGTCCCGATCCTCCCTTTTCCTTTTAGAAGCATAACCTATTATCTTCCCTCTAACATATGCCTTAGAAGCTTCCCATTCAGTTGCTCTTCTATCAGTACTATCAGTATTAATTTCGAAGAAAAACTGTACATCTTCTTATAACGATGAACTAAAGGCCTCATGAGACAACAGTGAGGTGTTTAATCTCCATCTGCCATTTCGTTCTTTGTCACAATTAATATCAATGCCTAACGTCACGGCAGCATGATCTGATAAGGCAATAGCATTTATTTTACAGTGTGTTACATGTTTTGTCATTGTATTTGAGATCAAGAACATATCAATTCTGGAGTGGGATTTATGACAATGTGAATAAAAGGTGTATTCCCTCTCGCGTGGATTCACAAGACGCCAAATATCCACCAATCCATTATCCTCACTCATCATATGAATTGCTGCTCTGTCTTTAGGATATGTTTGGTCACTACATTTACTTTTATCTATAAAAGCATCCCACACTTGATTAAAATCTCCAGCTAGTATTATTTGGCCATCCATTTCCCCTAAATTCTTATTTAATTCATAGAAAAAATGAGGATCCCCTATATTTGGAGCGTAGATGTTACATAACACCACAGCAGTACCACTTATCGTGGCCTGTATACACACCATTCTCCCTTCACCATCCCTGACCTCACCAGTCAGAACAAAATTTAGCTTTTTATTCACTAGTATGGCGACCCCAATTGCTTACTGGAAAAGGAATATTTAATCTTGTTTTATTTCAGACCTTAATAAACACATGGCTCAAACTTACAAAACATTGATGAGTCAAACAAGTTCTGTAGCTTTACAAAAGGAATATGCTACAACTTCTGTAAAAATGAATAAATAAAATATGAAAAAAATGTTTCCTGTTTTACAGCTTTTCAATGATGTTCATGTCGCGTAATTACGTCACTTCATAACGTTCCCATGGCAACAGGGGGAAACGGCTGCTCTCGTGTGAAGCAAACGCAACATATTTCAACTTTCTGCTAAGATATATGTGACTTTTTTTGCAAAAAAAATGCGGGGATTATGAAATCATACAAGCCTCGCATATTTTGCGTGGAAATCGGCAATTTATACGGCAAAAGTGCGGCGTATTTGAAAAAGTGCCCCCGCATAAATATGCGGACTTTGGCTGATTATGCATTGAATCATGCGATTGCATAATCGCGTTTTTCTGGAGGGACTGAAAGGTGATGTTCATAATAATAAATTCTAGATGGAATAGCAATTGGCATTTTACAGCACCCTAGTGCCAATTTTGGGAACATGCCATGACAGTTTACAGCAACCTATTTTTGTGAAATCATACTCGAAATAAAAAAAATATTGCAGGACTTGGGACTTTCAGACAACTGTGGACATCTATACTTTATTTTTATGAAATAAAGATATTTTATGATATTTACAATATTTCAGTTAAACTACACTTGAACAATAACTTTTATCTTACTTCTTAACAGTTGGACCAAAAAAAAAAGTGTTCAATGAGTACAGAACAGATTACATCTAGCCTACAGTAATTTTATACAACAGACATTTTATAAAAATATATCAATAAAACCTAAATCAATGTATTCGGTATTGGACATCAATTTAACATTGACATTAGATGTTGAATTTACATTGAATTTTGGTCACCCGACGTCGCAACCGAAATTTAACCAAATATCAACGTCTTATGACGTTGTGTGCCTGCTGGGAATAATCTGTTATGTCTCATTTAACAGACGCTTTTATCCAAAGCAACAAGTAGGAGAGCATTTAACACACACTCGGCACAATCCGGCGCGACGTGACGAGGTCCATACGGGTTCTGTTGTCTTACACGTCTTACAGCGTTACAGTAGGTTAAATCATAACAAGGAAACTTTACGTGTGATTCATGTCATCGCGACATACTGTTACTGTGTGTGTTTGAAAAAAATGATGTAGTCCTCTGCTTTTTTTCTGGGGTGCATTAGACGGCCAAACAGCAAAGCGACTAAACAAACACGAAAATTTGCAAGAGCAACAAAAGATTTGAAGCTCATGGCAGACGCGCCCAATAGATGCTTCGCGCTGTGATTGGCTGAATGTTAGCTCACTCAAGTCTAAGTAACAAATCAGAGAACACGGGCGGAAATATTGGCGCTGAGTCAAAAAAAATGTGGGGGACAGAATCACCTGTTTCTAAAAGTGCGGGGGACATGTCCCCCCCCCCCCCCCCTTCCCTTTGGTAACCTCATTAAAATCCATTGTTATCCATAAAAAAATCATGATCACTTTCACTATACATTTTATACACTGCTTTTGATACATTGTATAGGTCTTTTCTCTCGCATAATAATAAATCTATTCTACTTTGCTTTAAGTCTCCCTCAACAATTTGCCTTCGTGAATAATCCCTTTTAAAACCATTCCTCTCTCTCCACACATCAACCAAATCATATTTCCTCATCATATTATATAATTCATTTCGCCCTCTATCAGCTCTAAACACCATTGACTCATCTATATCAATTCTCTGCAGCACTGTATTGAAATCCCCTACCAAAAAAATATTTTCTTGTTTCTCCATTATAATACTTAGTCTTTTATAGAAATCAAACTTTTCACTTTCCTCATTTGGTGCATGAATGTTACATACTTTTATTTCTCTCCCTTTGTATAATAATTTAATCATTATTATTCGACACCTTGTGTCTTTATATTCTATTTTGTTTTCTTCAAATATCCCTCTTTTAATTAATATTGCTACACCCCTCTTCCTCGACAAATCACAATTCATATATATTTCACCATCCCATAATTTCCTCATTTCATTACCTATTTTATCATCCCAATAAGTCTCTTGTAAGCATAATACATCACACTTTTTGGTCAAAACCATTAAATTCTCCATTTTCTGAATTTTTGTTAAACCCCTTGCATTCAATGATGCAAAACATTATGAACTCATTCGCAAAAAAAAATTAAAATAAAAAATAAACAAGAAAATACAAAAACCCAGCCATCAATCAATTGTTAACTTCTCTTCTTCTCTTTCTTCTTCTCCATCTTTCCCTTTAATTTTTCTCTTCTCTTCTTATCTTTTGTTTTTTTCAGTACCTGTTCAATGTTTATACTTGCATCTTTTAGTCTTGATTTTGTACCTCTGCTCCAGTTTACTTTCCCTTCACTTTTAACTCCATTGCTCCTTTCAACCATTTCCCCTTCTCTTACCTCACTCGATATCTTGGTTTCTTTGTCTTCTGGTCTTTCTTCACTTTGTCCTTTTTTATCATGTTGTTCATTGCCCTCCGCATGCTCTCGATTTTCAAGTAAATCCTTCTTGGTTAGGTTTTCGTCCTCTGCGTCTGTCTCTTCATCATGACTTTCATCTTCATCTTCATTTTGTTCAACTTAAACTCTTTCATCCTGCTCCGACACTTCATTACCTCCTTCACTTGCAGCGTCTCCTCTCTCCTCCTGTATCTCCATTCCTTCTTCTTCACTTCTTTCTCCATCCTTCTCACATGTGCATCTCTTTATTGCCTTTCTGCAGCCTTGGCACCGCGGTGCTTTACAGTCCCGCGCATAATGCCCCTGCTCAAGACAATCTCTGCACGTGTATAAAGTGCAATCCTTCTTCTGGTGTTCCGTGCTTGCACAAATCCTGCACGTCTTTTCTTGATGGTCATGTATTACTCTAAAAAACTGTGCTCCTTCCTCAGTCATGAATTTGGTGTTGTACGGTGTAGATGTCACCTCCTTCGGAAACTTAACTTTTAAAAAACGTGTTCCATCTGCTACCGTAGTCCCTGGATAGTACCTTCTTCTTATAGGAAGGATGGGAGTAACACCCCACATGATCAGCTTATTAACGATGTCTTCATCTTCAATATATATTCAAAAAAGACACCATTCGTTCCATCGCACACAGCTTCCTCACTTCGCATTTGTGTCCATTAATCATCATCCTATCCAGCAATCCTTCACAGTCTCTCTCATCTTCCATGGTCATTTCATATTCATTGTTAAATTTTCTCCTTAACCCAATGAGTTTGCCAATTCCAGCTTCATTTTCCACTGCCTTGATTATCATCGCTATTGTTGTATTTTCAATGTCTTCCAAAATCAGGGTCAATGTCGCTTCTTTCTTATATTGTCATTGATATCTTAGTTGTTTTTTAAGTCTGTTAACCATTTCTTGTCTTTGTGAAATCCTCAATCTGCTTTCCTCCGTTCCTTTTGCACTTTCTGTACCTTTAGTTGCTTGCAGATCCGTTGTCCTTTCTAAATTACTGATGTTCCTTTGCTGCTTCCCTCTTGAAACCACTGTTGCCCAACCACTTTTCCAGTTAAATCAAAATAAATAAAACAAAATAATGCTTGAAGAGCCTCTCTCTTCCTACTACCTTGAATCACATCCTGGACTGTACCAAAATCGGGCGTGCTCAAGGTGGTATGGCCGTAAGCGAAATGTGCTGCCAAAATCGGGATATTTGAAAGGTTAAAACATTAGTGAAGTAAACTAAAAACCTTACAGCACCTGGTATTCCCAGGAAGTCTCCCATCCAAATACTAACCAGGCCCGACCCTGCTTAGCTTCCGAGATCAGACGAGATCGGGCGTGCTCAAGGTGGTATGGCCGTAAGCGAAATCTGCTGCCAAAATCGGGATATTTGAAAGGTTAAAACATTAGTGAAGTAAACTAAAAAGCTTACAGCACCTGGTATCCCAAAACAAAATCCACATTCGATCAAAGTCGGAAGCTATTGCAGATGCACGATGGTGTTTTAAAAGGAGTTTTGAGCAGGACCTCTCTGGAACACAGGCCTCCACCACCCGGAACAAAACATGAACATTCCATGCACGCGCCACAGCAAACTTGAGCTGATGTAAACTCTCACATAACACCTGCTGTCTTCTTTGCACACGAGACAACTGAGCAAGCTGCATACGCTAAAAGGGGCCAAGAAACGTTGTGTCATGCTTCGGTGTGCTAAATTCTGCAGCCGCGTTTGCATGGCAGCACGCCACCTATAAACTCCCTTCGTCCCTGGTTGGGCTCGAACCACCAACCTTTCGGTTAACAGCCGAACGCACTGACCGATTGCGCCACAGAGACCTGCGCCAAACCAGTCCCTTGGTTACCGACTGTGTATCCCACAAATCTCCATCAACTGCAAGATGCTATCCTATCTATATGGGACAACATTTCTAAAGAATGCTTTCAGCACCTTGTTGAATCAATGCCACGTAGAATTAAAGTTGCAGTGTGGGATTTTTAGCGGCATCTAGTGGTGAAACTTGCAAATTGCAAACAGCAAGTCACTCGCGGCCTATCCCTCGGTTTTCAAACTCGAATGAGAAGCTACGGTGGCCGACGTAAGACAAAATATGTCGTCGTCTGAGTCAGCAGCAGAGACTAGTAAGTCAAGCAATGAGGTTTCTTTAGCGCTGTTTGTTCGCTTTCGGCTACGGTAGAAACATACCTTCAGACCTTCATAGAAGGGGATTCCCGCGCCTATGTAGATATAAATGTCTCATTTTAAGGTAATAAAAACATAACGGTTCATTAAGTAAGGTCTTTATACACCACTGAAAACATAGTTATGGATTTTATATTGCATCTCTGTCAATAGATCCTCAGAAATATTACACAATGCACCTTACCTAATATAATAATAGTAATCAGCTGATTGTCTCACGAACGTAACCAGCACACTCTCCCCACAAAGCAAACCCATAATACAGCGAGGGAGAAGAACCACATGAAACTATGCAACTATATATTTTTTCTAACAGGGTAGTAAAAGTTTAGCTGGCTAATATGAGCTGTTACTGTGGCTGAGCTGGTTAAAGCGTTAAGCCTTGTTTAAACTGGACGCGTCCGCATGAGCCCAAAGGTGCGTGCGGCAAAAATAACGTGATTGTGACAGCGCGCGCGCCTCCGCATCCCCTAGACACCACTTACTACACACAATAGGCTTTTTTTCTCTGATTTTGGAAACTCTAAGCGATCGACTTAAAATGCTTCCAAGATCGACGGGTTGGTGATTCCTGTAACTGTTTTACGGTCAATGACAAGAGTAGCCTACTAATCAGTTGTCTCACGAACTTAACCAGCACTTTATCCCCACATAGCAAAGCCATAACACAGCGAGGGAGAACTAAGTTACATGAAACAATCCAACTACATATTTACACCACTGACAAGGGAAAAGTCACTACTCACGGTGTTTATGACTAGCTTCTTCTAGCTTCCTGCGGCTTCTCTTTCAATGTAGTGACGAAACGCGCTCTGTAACGCTGTTTGTTCGCTGTCGGCTACGGTAGAAACATGACGTCACAATATGGCGACCTTCATAGAAGGGGATTCCCGCGCCTATGTAGATATAAATGCCTCATTCTAAGGTAATAAAAAATTACGGTTTATTAAGTAAGTTCTTTATACACCACTGAACACATAGTTATGGATGTCATATTGCATTTCTGTTAATAGATACTCAAAAATGTTACACATTGCACCTTCTGAAGGCGAAAGGGGGTCAAACACAGTATTAGTATGGTGTTCCCAATAATCCTTTAAAAGCTATCTGTGTGTTTCCTTATTTTCTGAGTAATGGTCTGGCAAAGCTTCATAGACAAATCATTTCCAAAGGGGCGTCACCAACGTACGTAGCTCAACCAATCAGAGCGATGAAGGAGATGACGTATGCAGAGCGACGTTCGTCTGTTATAGAACACCTTAGTTTGAATAAACGAGCAGACACTGATTAGCTACTTGCTCTATGTTTATTTAAAATTAACAGCAAGACAACTAGAAGTGAATGTGCTTTCCATTAAATAAATCACACACAGTAAACAAAACCTTAACAAAAAAAACTTTGCAATGAACTTTGCAATTTAGACGTGCAAACCGGGTGCCGGTTCGGTAACACGTACATGCTCGGGCAGATTCGGCTTGAAGTCGGTCATCCTCGGACGCGGTGCCGCGCGCGCGGTTACAAAAAAAGCTGTGCACACAGCCAAGCGAAATGGGGTCTTGCCGGTCTTGCGCACCGAACGCGTCATTTTTGCCGCGCGCACCTTCGCGCTCGTGCGGATGCTTCGAGTATAAACAAGGCTTTACTCCGTGTCAGCGCACGCTCTGATCGGTAAAGGGGCAGAGATTTCAGACCTACGTTTATTAAGGAGATCTCCAAGATTTCTCTTCTTGGGAGAGGGGTGCACAGACCTCTCCCGAATCATCTCCAGCAGTAGCAGCCTCCGAAGCACCACTAACTCCGCCTCCGTTTCCCTCGTAACCTGATATTAGTATTTAAACATTCTCTATGATAAAAAATGTTTGTGAAATATTTTTTTTAATAACATGGTTTTGGCGGTTATAGAGTTCTAATGACGGTGTTCAGCTACAACCGTCACATCCCTAGTTCCTTGGCGGCATCCATCTTTGTAAATGTACAAAATCTGCTTCACCGTCGCTGTGCTGTCGTCATCGTGTAAAGCCCGCCCCAACGTTTCTGATTGGTGCCGCGATTTCGACGGATTGGAAATGGGCTTGAATGAGCTCTTTGCCAGACTAACTTTCAGAGCAAATCTAAATTTACCGGAAGTTGTCTGGGTTTTCCCGGGCTAAGGATTATGCACTCTTTCATTATAAAAAATAACTAAACATATTTACAGTACCAACTTTAAGCTTTTCATAATCTGTTCCCATAAAACTAAAGGTAATTCTAACATACGGCTTCAAAATAACAAACATGTTATGTTTGTGCATTCTGTCATTAAAGATGACTCAAATAATGCAGTGCAATGTTCATTATTTCAGTTTGTCCTTTTATTTCAAATTTTACTTACAATGTTGTATTTCACAGCAAGATGAAAGCTAGTTTATCAAAAAATTTGATTCTGAGATATAAAGTCGAAACAAAATTGTAAGTGACGCCTCTATACAATCGTAAATAATTTCACACAGATGCATATTTTCTGGTGCCATTTTAAACTTCTGAGCCATTTAAAACCCTTTCCACACAAAGAACAAAAATAGGGTCTCAAAAATGCATGCCTTTTCATGTGTATCTGTAAGTGAGATGGCAAAAGACATTTTTTATTACACAGAACACAATTAAATTGCCTTCCAGAGTGAATGTGCATTTGATTTTCAAAATTGCTTTTTGTTAGCCTCTTGTCAGACTCACAATTGTGCAATTTCTTTTCAGAATGACTTTGCAAATGACGTTTCAAGTCTTTCTGATATGTGAAACACTTTCCACACTGAGGACAAGTGTAAGGCTTCTCTCCAGTGTGAATTCTTATGTGAGTCTGAAGGTTTCCTTTAACTGTGAAACTCTTTCCACACTGAGGGCAGGTGAAAGGCTTCTCTCCAGTGTGAACTCTTACGTGAACCTCAAGGCTAGCTTTGCTTTTGCAAGTCTTTCCACAGTGATGGCACATGAAAGGATGCTCTCCGATATGAGTTATTACGTGATTCTTAAGGTGATTCCGGTCTGTGAAACTCATTCCACACTGACGACATATCTCTTGATTACTGTTCGCTCTTGAGTGAATCCTCATGTGGTAATTAAGGCTTATTTTACATCTGAAATTCTTTGCACAATGACCACATACAAACGGCCTCTCTCCAGTGTGAATTCTCATGTGAGTCTTAAGACCTTCTTTTCGTGAGAAGCTCTTTCCACACAGTTTGCAGGCGAAAGGGTTTTCTCCAGGGTGAGTTCTCATGTGGGCATTAAGGGTTCCTTTATGTGTAAAACTCTTTCCGCACCAGTGGCAGGCAAAAGGCTTCTCTCCAGTGTGTATTCTCATATGGACTTTAAGACTTCCTTTTTGAGTGAAACCTTTTCCACAATGTTGGCAGCTGTATGGCTTCTCTCCAGTGTGAAGTCTCATGTGGACTTTAAGGTCTCTATGCTGATTGAAACTCTTTCCACACTGTTGGCAGGTGAAATTACTTTTAGTTGCCATCTTCTGAGCTCTTTTTTGTGAGCAAATATTTTCAGTCTGTGAGCAACTAAAATATTTTTCTCCAGTTATCAAACCATGATGTTTCTCATTCTGATCTTTTGCTTTCATTATATTCAGTTCTTGACTCTCCTCTTTCAGCGACATTAGGTCTAAAATGAAGGGGGAAAAATACAAATACAAGTTAACCCCAGTTTAATGGCACAAAGCAAAAGATTTCCTGCAAACTCCAAACCTCTTCAATATATATATATATATATATATATATTTTTTTTTTTTTTAAACATTTATATAAAAAAAAGACAAATAAAAAACACAGTTTGACCTTGCAGAACTGGCTAATTATCAGTGATGGGATTAACGGCGTTATAAATAAACGGCGTTACTAACGGCGTTATCTTTTTCAGTAACGAGTAATCAAACGAATTACTGTTTCCCCTGTTACAACGCAGTTACCGTTACTGACAAAAAAAATGTGGCGTTACTATAATTGAACTCACTGAAGCGGTTTTCATCCGAGTAGGCTCTCTCTCCGCCATAGGACCTGCAAAGTTTTTTTTTTCTCTGGTGTGTGTGTGTGTGTGTTTATGAGGCGCCGGAGTGGACAAAAGCGAAGCGAACGGCGCGAGCGCGCTCAATGCGCGAGAGAGACCGAATGTGTCCGAGAGCGCGCTCAATAGTTGCGCAAGAGAGACCGAGGGTGTCCGAGCATTATATAGTTTGTTTATAAATAAATTACACATATCTGCAACGTTAATTAATTTACATGGTTATACAAATAAAATCTAAAAAATTACCGTGAGGGAACGTTCTGTTTAGGTTATAAAATAAACCCGAAAATAACCTGCAGGGAACATTCACAGAAAACATCTTTGTTTGACCGGTTGTAAACACGTGCGGCAAACATGTCTAGAATTTGGCTTAAATAACCTCTGATGATGACGTTCGCTATAGGTTCTAAAAATAAACCCCCCAAATATTATATTTTAGTATTTTTTTTTTTTTTTTGGTAATTGTTCAGTATTATATTGAGAGAGCACTTGTTAAACTGTTTACTTTTGTTAGGAAGAAAATACTTAGGCTACAGTATGTCTACTAGTTGTGAAGTTGTGTAACAGTTTTATCATTTTAATATGCACAAAGAGTATGTATATTTTTTATTATTATTTATTTATTTTTGGTACATTTCTTCAGAAGCATAATTTGTTTTTAAACTTATTTGTTGGCCAGTTGGGGTCTGTGCGATATTAAGTAAACCATCTATAATGTTTTATTGTTCTACTATAGTAATGCTAATATTTAGAATAATATATTGAATTTAATAGGCGTCTCTCACATTGTCCCACAGCAACATTAAAATAGAATCAATTATTATTATAAAACATTGAACACTGATCTACACTATTAAGTGTCCATTTCATTAATTTAACATATTTAATACTGGGGGCATCCAAATTATTTGACATAGGCCTATTTGAATTTATTTATTTATTTTAAGTAACGCAATAGTTACTTTCTCTGGTAATTAGTTACTTTTATAATGATGTAACTCAGTTACTAACTCAGTTACTATTGTGAGAAGTAACTAGTAACTATAACTAACTACTTTTTTTAAGTAACATGCTCAACACTGCTAATTCTAGACTGATCTCAAATCTAACATTTGTGGACAAGTATTATTACCACTGATTATGTCCCATCTAACCGGCAGCTACCACTTTCTTTGTGTAAATGAAGAGATGCCTTATCAAACACAAATACAGAGTGCCACAGGGCTCAGTATGAGGTCCTCTGCTTTTCTCCTTGTATACATTATCATTAGTATTCGCTGTTATGTCTACGATACTCAGTTTTATTTATTTAATTTCAATACAACCTGAAGAAACTGTAGAAAAGATGGGATGGCTAGAAATGTTAATTTATTAAATTCTGACAATATATAGGTAATAATTATTTGACCAAAAACTTCCACACTTAAGATTCTAGATCTTAGTGGATGTACTGTTACGTCGTTTACTACAGTTAAGAACCACAGTATTTTGTTGAGAGCAAACTGTTCTTGGAAAATTAAATTTCCAATGTCTTCACAAAGAGTGCACATTTTAATTAAATAAATAAATATGAGTGACAGCGTCTTAGGCTGCGTTTACACTTGGCATTAACATGCGATCACCATGATTCGATCAAGCAGATCGGATCATAACCCAATCAGGACACGGTGCGTTTACCACTGTCCACATCAGGTGGCTTCTGTATCTTGATAACCGATCGGATCTCGCATTCCCGCGAAAACAAAAAAAGGATGGCTCCGGTGCAAAGTTGACCTGAAGTGGTGGTTTTTTTTAAAAAACTGTAAAATGTCCCCCGACTGAAAACTAATCTCATCTTTACAGAAAATGAATGGTTCTGCAACTTTCGGGTGCGAAAGTGTATTGCAAAACCACACAGCTACGTGCAGAAATTCCTGTGGAGAAAAGAGTTGCTGTGGCCCTGTATTGGTTTGCTACAGGTGACTGCTTCCTCCATCTTTCCGACAGTTCAGGAGAGAGGAGGGGGAAGACAGTGGAATGACAGTGGAAGGGGTTTTGTATGACGTCCACCTGTGAATGCAGACACGATGGCTGAATTGCGTTTAGGTTACACTGAGATCCGATCACAATGCGTCCACGACTACCTCCGAACCTGGACACACTGATCGATTAACATTCCAATCAGAAGCGCGTTTACACTTGTCTTTTCAATGTGTATGTGGACAACATCCGGATAGAGTTCGCATGTTAATGCCAAGTGTAAACGCAGCCTTAGCGAAGAGCGGTTCTGTGAAGTAGTAAATGCTGCTCCATCTCTGAAAGCACTGCGAGTTTGAGTTGCTTATAACATGCATTTGAAAAAGCAACATGCATCAAACAGCAGGAATGATTCAGCATTGCTGCGTCTTTCTCTTTCCCTCTCTCAAAATGCGCTTAGCATCACCACATTGCATCTGCACAAAGCAAGCATCAAGTGCGACTAACGTTTCAGGAGTCGGGACAGTTGACAAATATTTAACTTGCACAATCAGGCCAGTGTTAAATCAAAGATTGAAATCAAGCCTCCTTGTGTTGTGTAAACTCTTGAGCAACAAAATCCCCCATTCTAAATACAATGAGTGAGCAAACATTTATGTGAGTAATATATGCATGTATGTGTATACACACACACACACATTTCATTTGTAAAAAAAAACAAAAAAACATTTTAAATCGCAAATTGCAATTTTATTAATTGGTTCTGCTGGAACTGAAACCACTTCTTTTCCTTTATATCTCTGACTTAAAATCAGTTAAATGGGATCTACACGTATTCAAAAATATTACTTGTTTCTGATGAGGCCAACATTTTAAACGGGGTCAAATGACTGAGTTCAGATTTTGAGAATGAAACAAACCTGTTTTCTCCTCAGTATCTTCTGGTTTTACTCTGAATACTTCAATCTTGATGTCTTCACTCTCCTCTTTAATAGACGCCATCTTTATTGTAATGTCAGGTGGATCTTGGTTGCTTCACCAGGAGTTTTTCAGTGTTTGGACACCCTGTCATGTTTAGGATGAGAGTAATTAACAAAAGGAAAATAAATACAAAATAAAACTCTGGGTGTGTCTCAAACAGCTCCTTAGTCAAGAGCACAAATGACCTGAGCAGCGTTTCCCAAATACTAAATATTTTATTATGATTTACGTTTGGTCTTTAATAATTTGAAGATGATATACTGCAATTATTATTATTATTTTTAAATGCATTTTTTTCTCTCGTTTCATTTACAGCTGTGACCAGCACGCGTCGCCAGCGTGCGGTGATTCGCGCACTTTAATCCAAAGTCATAAACATTACAGTTATTTACACGAGCAATAACAGTCAATGTTATAATGATTACTTATTAAAAAATAAGCGATAAGGCGACAAAATTAAACTTGCACCATATTAATGTTTGGAAGTCAATTCAGTTAACTCTGAGTTTCGAAAAGCTCAGTTTCTCCATCACTAACGTTACTTGTCAGTAGGTGAATTCGTGTTTACAAATTGACTCTATAGGAGCGAAATGAAACGCACCATTTATGTTGTAGTGCAGATTCAGTTTACTCCCGAAAAATTCAATAATACTAGCTAAAGAATTACAATGTCACTCAATAACAATGAAAACTGATTTATTTTAAAAGCTATACAATGTCATTAACGGTTTGCACTTTGCATTGACTAAAACACTTTAAATGCTTAAAAAAACAAACCTTTGAACAGGCAAGTCAAAGATGCAGCAGGACCGCGTCGCGGCACGCGCGGCCTTATGACGTGACATATTTAGACCAAAATAAAAGTACTTATCAGTGATCACGCTAAAATCACAACAAAAAATCATGGCATGGCATTTCAATGAGCATTAATATAATACAAATACGCCAGAGCTATTCAGTTTAATTCTACAACTTTAAGCACATATTTCCCAATTGCCACATCTAATATTTGAGCTTTTGTCTAGAAGGCAAAACAGTCAAGTTTTGGGTACACAGAGACTTTGTCTTTCTTTTTTTTTTTTTTTGATGCATTCATTTTTTAAATATCCATAACAAAACCATTTTAGTCTTTTACTATTATACAATAAACTACTTTATACTACTTTAAAAAAAAAAAAAAAAAAAATATGGAAAAATCAACAGTTAACACGTTGCGATATATTATAAATTGCGTGAGATTAATTTTGATTGTGTGTATTCATCTGAGCTGTACCATTTGTAAAAAATCTGGGGCCGTATGTATAAAGCCACTCCAAGTAAAATTTGTAAGAATAAGTGTGATTCATATAGGTTCCCAAGTGTCAAGACTAGGTCTCCTAAATTATTTAAGAGTGCTTGAGAGGTATCCTAATAATATGTTGTATTGGAGTTAAATGATGACGGAGAGTTGATCATCAAGGTATTCTTTTTGTAAGAAATTTTAGAGCAAGGAAATTAAATGAAAGTAATAATTAAATTTGTGTCGACTGGAAAAATGCAGCATTGCACCATTGATGACTTGAGCTCATCAGTCCACAGTAAGCAGGGTCTGAAATAGCACTATAGTGACACTGACCACATCAAACATACAGTAGTGGCCAAAACTGATGTGAAGAGTTTATTTTTATGACCCTACAAGTTAGCTTGAACCATCAAATTATGAGGAAAATATGTATATATTTATCTATTTTTTAAATATTTTAAAATATGAGGGAAGAACAAAAAACTAAACTTAGCGAAGGTATTTATCTGACAAAATTATTTCAATACAGATTGTTTCAAAGCAGATTTACATTGATTACAGGAAAAGGATGCAACAAGTTTAGTTTTGACTATAGAACAAAACTAGAGTTTTGGCACTAGAAGAAAATAGTGTCATTGTCCAGCTTAAGTAAGTTCACTGTTGATTCATTTCCATTGTAAAAATTATTAGTTATCTATTTATTTATTTCTATTTATTCGCTCTGGAGAAATCAGTTATGTCATCGTCCAGCTCAGTTCAGTTCTCAAATAATAGTGTCAATGCAGGCAGATCAATAATATTTTTGAATGTTAAGTGACAAAAAAAAAAGCGGCAAACTACAGCTACAGGTTTTAGAAAAACGAAAAAAATCATACATTGTCTGCTACATTGTCAGTTATTCATATTTCATTGTCCTATCTTGTTTTTTCATGTGTTCAAAATTTCTTTGTATGATAGCCTGGCTAAAAAATGTATGTCTGTACAATTTGGCATGTTTCATTGTGTTATCACAAATAAACAATTGACTCCAAGCAGAACTACACATTACGCTTACAAAATCTTGAACACATTTTGAATACTATTTGTGAATCTGTCAATTTTCCTTTGCCTCACTTTTAGTCAGTGCTTTAAGTGGCCCAAAAGAGGTGCCGGTACTCTATTATTATTTAAAAAAAAAAAAAAAAAAAAAATTTTGTTCTGCTCCCCTCCTCCTCTGAGGTAACAACAACTATATTAAAGGGGTCAATATACAGCATTCAACAGACGACCACTGGGAAAAAAATTGAGCCCTGGCACTGTAGCCACATCAGCCCACATTACCCCCCACAGTCATGTGAATTTAAATGGTAGGCAGTTGGGGGGGATTCGGGGGCATAATGGTTACATAATGTTAAAACTAATCCTACTATTGATCTAAGACTGCCGACCCCTGCCGAACAGTGACAAGGGAAAACAATGTCCGGCAAAATCTCGAACCTAAAACTAACTTTACCGCGCTCAACCACTGATGCATTTCACGCATTTGTAATAGCTCGCGTTCAGCGGGGAGAAAGGGAGGTCTCGGGACCAGCGAGATTCGTTGAGATTAACGAATTTATTTATTTATTAATTTATCTGAGGTGCCTGAACGCAGTTCCGGACCGTTCCGGCCCACTTTAACCCCTGTGCATGGGTAATGTAGTCTCTGCTCTCGGTGGGACGAATTAGGAAGCGTGCATGTGAAGGGCGCTCTGAAAAGCGTCAGCGCAGCCAAAGGATTAAAACAGATGTGCGAGCGTACCGGTACGCTAAAAGCACGTTCTGGGCGCACGGAGAGGTGGCGGTACGCTCAAGAGCCATATTTGGAAGTGGCGGTACTGAGTACCGGCGCGTACCGGCCCACTTAAAGCACTGCTTTTAGTCACTACTGAATGGCAGTTCATTGACTTTACAACTGATCTTCAAATCTTGCAGCAAAATCAAGCCACTAGGTTTTATGAGGATTGCAAGCTTCCCTGAGTTGTTGGATCAATTGAAGGAACTCATGTTTGCATGATTACTCCAACTGTAAATGAGGAGACATCTATCAATAGAAAAAGATTCCACTGCATAAATACTAATTTGTGATAATTTTGTACAATGCAAAGCAATTTTTTTAAAAATAAATTTTAATTCAGTGTCTTAATTAAACTATTTTATTATAATTACATTAAATGATTGGTGCCATGCTGCAGTGACCTCACGCTTGCAGGCTCACTATTGGCTGATTCTACGGTGGCCGAGAAAGCTCAATGCGCTGAAACTGAAGAAAACACATGCAAACAGAAGAAAACGCATGCAAATAAATAAAAAAACGCATGCAAATAAAAAAAGACGCATGCAAATAGAAAAACCACCCGCAAATTAAGAAAACATCTTCATCAGTTTCACAACACACGTGAGCTCCAAATACTCACAACCCAAATACAGAAACGCGCTGCAAAAGCTCACAACACAAATACAGAAACCCGCTGCAAATAACACAGACCACAACGGAAATGTTTCCAGGGGAACCAAATAAGTGACGAACCCGGCTGGGACGTGCTGGTGCTTACAGCTTAAAATTCTACTTTATGTATTTATTTATTTTAGCTAAACATACAGAGATAAAATTTGTATGACATACACCTTGTATACAATATACAAAATGTATTAACAATATGTTCAATGTCATCAGAATACAAATGAGAAAAAAACAATGAGCTGAAAACTAAAATAAATAAATAAAAAAGATAGAGAAGAAGAACATGAAGGAAAGATATTTATCTTTCATCAGTTACACTGTACAAATTGTTTCATGTTATGTTTAAATTTTCATAAAGAAAAGTTTCATAAGAAATGTTAGGCAATGTACGGTCCAAAGTTTTAAAGTTGAGACACACATACACGCATATTTTAACCCTCTGAGGTCGGCAATCACGCCGGCGTGATCTGCTCGCTTTTTTTCTTATCAGTGCAAAAGAGACTCAAAATACTCGGTTGATTTTGATCTTACATTTAAGTGTTATACATCATTAGATCCTGTTAAGTTTCTATTTTTTTGTGGATACTCACAATAAAAACAAAGTGTTGTGCTTTTCACCAAATAAAGAAAAACAAACATGATGCGAGTTCTGCGTTCTCTCTGTCAGTGAAGTCCATTCTGAAACGCGTCCTAAGATTAACTGTAACTCCGCGATTACTTGTCACACAGGCACGAGAGATTTTTCTTTATGAAGCTTGAATTCTCTTCTTTTAAATGAAGTAATTTATATAATGCGTAATCTGCTGCCACACCGCGGCTCATTCAGAGCGATTGAAAGCTGGTAGCAGATGAATTCAACAAGTGAAACGTAGCTAAAATAATTCATAATCACAATACTGAAATTAGGCTACTGAAATGTAATTGAATAAATAATGAAAACATTTCAACATAAAACATTGCAATAAAAACATTTAGGCTACATCAATGAGGCTTTACAACTTTAACAGCGTACAGACGGTAGCTCAGTAATCAACGCAACAACACGAGCTTCGAGGAACTTCAATCGACCCGAGATCGAATCTTAAAGTAGCATAGGCCTACATGTTGTTAACCGATGTTGTCCTACAGCGTTTATATTTTACCACCTTGATGCTTAACCCTCTGGGGACCAGAAACGCGCCGGCGCGTTTTGCCGTTTTTTTTTTCACATAGCAGAAAAATAGACTTAAAATACTCTGTTGATTTTGATCGTACATATAAGTGTTATACATCAATCGATCCTGTTAATTGTCTATTATTTTTCTGTATACTCACAATAAAAACAAAGTTTTGTGCTTTTTTTCAAATAAAGAAAAATAAACATGATGCGAGTTTTGCCTTCTCTCTGTCAGTGCAGTCCATTCTGAAACACGTCCGAAAAATTAACTCTAACTCTGCAAATACTTGTCATACAGGCACGAGAGATTTTTCTTTATGAAGCTTGAATTATCTTCTTTTCAATGAAGTAATTTATATAAAAAACAAATATTCTCAGTTTATGTAATCTGTATGAAAAGAGAGTGCTGTCAGAATTTTTTTCCCCAGCTCATTACACTTCATTATGCGTTAATCTGACACGCCCACGGAGGACGCGCGCTATTCAAACGCAAATGTTGAGGCAAGCCATGACAACGCCCACATCAGCAACGTAGTTAAAATAATTCATAATTACAATACTGAAAGTAGGCTACTGAAATGAAATTGAATAAATAATGAAAACATAAAACATTGCAATAAAAACATTTACAGACGTATAGACGATAGCTCAGTGGTTAACGCAACAACACGAGCTTCGAGGAGCTTCAAACGACCCGAGATTGAATCTCAATGTAGCATACATGTTGTTAACCGATGTTGGCCAACAGCGTTTATATTTTACCTTCTTGATGCTTAAATAGCTAACTGTTTATAACTGTTTACTTATTTAAAGTCAAGAGTTTTGTTTAATTATCATAACATAAATTTGCTACATTCCTGTAGAACCGCAGCCGCTGCACAAACGACAAAAACTGATGAAGGAAGATTGTCAGCCGATTGCATCAGAAAATGAAAATGAAGAAGCTCGTCTTTAGTCTGCTAAATTATTGTGTAATGTAAAAGAACACTAAAATTACTTAAGTTTGAAACCAAGTTCGAACATTTCAAGGTTTAAATAAAGTGTCGGGACAGTTTTTTTAATTATTTAAAACAGGGTTGCATCGGGTTTAGAGTTTATTTCTTTTGCAATGCAAAATAAGAAACACTATAGGCTAATCTTATTCTTGCGACATATTAAATTTGTATTGCCAAAGAAATGACAGCTATATTAAACAATTAAAACAGTAGGCCTACAAAACGAAAATTGTCCAAAGCAACATAATTAAATTAAAACATGCGTTTTTCTTTGCCTCTCTCGCGCTGAATCTCTTTTTTAACAAGTTTATTTAGTCTCCCTCGCTCTCCATATGAAAGAGGAACATTAACACCTAGGCCTATTGTCCTGCGCGCACGATACAGCACTGAACTGTCCCTCCAACCCCCCACCGGCTATCGGAGTCTGAGGCTGATTTAACACAAAGAGAAGTCGCAATTCACACTTAAATCGCTATTCTAGACAGTGTTGATAATGAAGGAATTAAATGATTTAAGTTACATGTAGCCTAGTGATATTTCTGTCATAAAAGTTTATTACTAAATATTTCATTATTTCAATAATTGATGAAATAAAACTGGTTTGGGACAGATTTTTCCAAGCAAAACTAAATATAATCTGAAAAAACGCATGTTAATTTGTTGTCATGAACAAAATGTTCAACTCAATATTAAAGTCTACAGGGATCTTTGGATCCTTTCAACCAGGCATGCAATTTGTGAATTAAGTTTTTATTTTTTGTATTATTCAAATAAATATCGAAACACGGTGCTTCGTGGTAATGCTGCTAAATTAAATAACATGTATAGAATAATTATGAACTTAAATGAAACAATATCGCAACATTTCAACAAATACATTATTTGATCTGTTTTTACATTTTAATTCAGGGCGATTTAGCCTGCTACATTTAATTAGAGCGAGATTTTCACCCTTGTCATTTTCTCATTGGGAAGCGCTTACAGGCTACATGTTTGAGTACATCCTCTGTACCTCTCGTTTTCATATGGATTACATAATCAGATAACATTTATTAGCCTGAATATTTAGACATTTAAAGGCTTTAGACAGAGCCGATTTCTTATAGTGACTGAGCTGAAGTGGCTTTCGGTTCATTTTTGTGACGCGCAGTTCCTGGAGACAGAGACGACAGATAAACTTTTGTCGTTAGCAAAAGTTCGAATAAAACCCGACTTTAGAAAAATGCATAGGGCCACTCGGCGTGGTCTGCCAAAACACTTAATTATAAACTTCAATATTTCATTCAAAATAATCTCAAAACGCTTTGTGAAATTTTGAAAAGCCGTGCATGCATTAAGGCCACTTGAACTAATGAACAACTGAAACGCTGGTTTTGATTTTATTGTTTGTCGTTGTTTAAACGTGGTTGTTGCATATCTCTATTTTATATTTGATATGGTCTATTGGTGAAGTAGCCTATATTACTGTGGAGGGAGGGGTGTGGGGATTCAAATAATTCAGCAGAAGCAGGGATGTTTAGACCAGAAGGAAATCCCCGTCCCCCCTGGCAAATCACACTTTACTTAAAACCATGTTTTTAAAAACTCTAGCTTGTAGGGAATCAAAATAATAATAATAATAATAGGCCTAATAAAAAAAAAATATATATATATAGGCTATAGCCTGAAAATAATGACTTTGTGGTATAGTAAAATCTATTACATTAATTCATGTAATTTATACATTGTAAAATCAAGATTAAGTTGGAACTATATTATCTCAAGTAATATTTACACAATGTATTCATGTAATAACTTAACTGAGAAGAATGAGTAAATTGTATCATATATTTGTAAATACCATTTAATGTTTTATAGTCACACCACATTCACCTAAAAATACTAAGTAAATTTTAATCTGAAAAGCAAAGTGCGTTTGAATCCGCGCGCGTTTTTTTTTTTTTACAACAAGAAGATCCCGCTTGTTCAGTTTTGTGGCAGAGACGGTCGGTTTGGGATGTCGGATTTACATGGCTGACTTATTTTAGGTAAGTTTTGACTTTTCTATTTGAGATTTTATGATAACAACTACTTGTTCATTTTGATTGTTTGATTATTGCATAACTTAGACGTTACGGTTCAAAATGAACTGAACGTGAGTTTTAATCACAATAACGTTAAAGCGCCGCCATTATCCACTTTTATAAAGTTGAGACTGGTGGTTAGTCAAACATAGAGGGGATTAAATGTAAGTTAGTTAGCCGCGTTTTTGGAGAAAAAGTCACCCAGTCTGGGTAACTTCAGAGTAATTTAATGTTAGCTGGCCGTGATTAAGCTCAAACTGTCATGTTAACTTACGTTCTGTAAGGAAATCGATGTAACTTTAACGTTAACGTGCTGGCTGTGTGTGTCCTCTAGCTAATGTTAGCCTTATTTAAAAGCGTCTAACTTAACGTTAAGCTAGTCGTTTCCATATCCACTGAAAATTTCGCAGCAAGTAATTTATCAAAGCTAGTCTGCACCAAAGAAGGACAGTTTGGAAAAATGCAGTATCATCAGCAGGTGAACTTTGGATAACAATAAGAGCTAAGGGTATGACGTTTCGGTCACATTTTTAATAAAAATAAAATGTAACGTTAATGTTTTTAAAACCTAACTGTAGACCACAGCCTTTCGCGGCTAAAGTCAAGTCACATGAGGAGTTGGGCTAACTGCTGTATTAAAAAGCTTTAAAACAATGTAAATGAAAACTCACTGCAAAAATTGGTTTCTCTCAACAGGTAACGTTAACAGAACAGTACAGCAGTGCGTTGTTATATCAGTGACTGGTCTGACGCAGCAACATTAGTTTCATACAGGCAAGTAGAAATCTTTGTAACAATACTATAATATTGCTGCTATTCTTTTTCCCTGTTCTTTATTGTGTAATGTAATATGAATTGTAAATACATTTAGCATTAACTTTTAGAGTATTATTTTAACATCACAAATTGTGTCTGTTATTTTACAGGGTGACCACCTTGTTCTCAGGAGGAACCAAAACAGTGGACAACTGAAGTCTAGGGAGGAAGAGAGATTGACGCGTTTCAACACAGGTGTATTAGGGAGAAACAGTAGGCCTCATATGTTATGAGATGGTCTTGTAAAATTTGCAGTTTCAGGTCATCAAAACGTTTAGACCTTTTAAAACATTATAGATTGAAACATCTACACACTGGTCAAGGCCGATCACTGCCCTGCTTGTACTCAGACTGTCCTTGTTCATTTAAAGGTTGGGGTGCTCTTCGCACACATTTGTCCAGAGATCATACACAAACTGAACAGTCAGGGCAAGTTGTGTCATTTTCATGTCTTGTATGTAATTCATGTAGTTATCACACCGAGAGGCAATATTTTGAACACCTCGGAGTTCATTTAAAAAAGCACGAAACTGTTCATTGTGTTTTTAAAGATTGTGACTACAGTACTAATATATATTCAACTTTTGCCTCACATAAAAGTAGGAAGCACAATCCTCATTGCCTTGAAGATTTTAAACATACTGTATTTCAGACACATTCAAGTCAGGAAACAGCAGATAACAGCTGGTTGTTAGATGAAAGTGAAGTGTCTTCTGATGAAACGCTTGTGAACGAGGGAGAAGATTTAAGTAAAGCCATTTTTGATGAGCTTTTTTCCTTATTACTTAAATTAGATTGCATCTTCAATTTGCCCAGTAGATGTATAAATGAGATTGTAGAGGAGCTTCAATTTATTACTAGTTCAGCATCAGCACCCATTATCAAAAGCATTGTTCATGACACATTTGAAAACCATAACTGCGCTGTTGAAGAATTTGTAATCACAGATTTGGTAAAACGCATTTGCCAGTTAAATCCTATTAGTGCAGCCTTTAGTGAAGAAGGTCCTCTTGGCACAGCATATAAGAGAAATCAGTACTTAAAGGAACATTTCTCTATTGTTGAACCATTAGAGTATATACTTGATGCAAAAGAGGGAAGGACTTTCCAATATGTACCAATTTTGCAATCCTTGTCACAAATTCTGAAAAACAGTGACATTCAGGAGAAAGTGTTGAAGAGTACAAGACATTGTGTTTCTTCCGGCCAGTATAGTAGTTTTCATGATGGTTCCCATTTCAAGGAAAACACATTTCTATCTGGAGAGGAGTTAAGACTTTCACTTCTACTTTACTCTGATGATTTCGAAATATGCAATCCTTTAGGAACCTCTCGTAAGAAGCACAAGGTAACAGGTGTCTATTGGGTGTTGGCTGATATTCCGACTGTATTAAGATCTACATTATCATCAATTTACCTAGCTGTTTTGTGCAAGGCTGATGACATTAAGACGTTTGGCTATCCCAGAGTCTTTGAGCCATTATTAAGTGATTTGAAAAGCTTTGAAGAGGATGGTGTTTTTGTGCCCTGTTTGGGAAAAATCATAAAGGGCACTGTATTTTCTGTGATTGCAGATAATCTTGGTGCCCACTCAGTTGGAGGGTTTGTTGAAAGTTTCAGTGGGTCATATGTTTGCAGATTTTGTACTGGAGAGAGGTCCCAGTTTCAGGAGCTTGAAGTCAGGACAGGAGCATTCCCTGGTAGGACAAAGCCGCAACACAAGTTGGACGTTGAAGTAGCGCTGGATAGCAACACCCCTAGCCACGGAGTAAAAAGGCATTGTGCTATCACTCAAAGATTAAATCATTTTCACGTGACAACAGGCTATCCTCCTGATATTCTGCATGATTTACTTGAGGGCATTGTACCTGTAGAGTTGGCACTGTGTTTAGATGTCTTGATAAAGAAAAAATATTTTTCTTTTGAAGAGCTCAACAGAGTCATCAAACAGTTCCCATATAAGTGGAAAGACGAGACAAATTGTCCCCAAGGTATACCAGCAACCTTTGCCTCCCGTAAAACCATCGGTGGTAACGCACATGAAAATTGGTGCTTACTGAGGCTGCTTCCACTTATGGTTGGGTGGAAAGTACAGGAAGAGGAACAGGCATGGCAGTTGTTGATGACACTCAAAGATGTTGTTGAGTTGGTTATGTCACCTACTCACACGGATGAAAGCATTGGTCACCTAGATAGTCTTATTGCTGAGCATAGACATAGATTTTTCAGTGTTTTTCCACAAGGGAAATTGATTCCAAAGCACCATTTTTTGGAGCATTACCCACAGCTCATTAAAGCATTCGGCCCACTTGTGTCCTTATGGACGATGAGGTTTGAAGCCAAGCACCGCTTCTTTAAGAGGATAGTGAGACAAGCTAGCTGCTTCCGTAACATTTTGAAGTCAATGGCAAAAAAACACCAGTCCATGATTGCATACCATCTCCATGGTTCAAATGTCAAAAAACCTGATATCTCTGTATCAAAGATGTCAAGAGTTCCATTAGAGGTTGTAAATGAGAACATACAAGATTTTGTATCACAGAAATTTCCTGGAGAGACAGTTGTTCATTTGACAAAGAAGGTAGACTTTCAGGGAACCAGTTATGGCATTGGCATGATGTTGGTATATGGCTCCACTGGTGGGTTGCCTGAATTTGCTGAAATACTACAAATCATCATTGTTCGTGACAGCTTGGTGTTTGTAGTGAAACTGCAAAGTGCATGGTACTCTGAACATTTGAGATGTTTCAAGTTGGAGTCCACAAGCTTAGTCAAAGTACTTGAGCAGCCTCAACTCACTGACACATACCCACTGGCTACCTATTCAGTGGAAGGCAATCGCATGGTATCTCTGAAACACCATATCTGCTTGCCAAACTAGGTAAAGTATAGTTGTTTGTAACTGACTTGTGCCTTATTATTATTATTATTATTGTCCAATAACTTGTCAGGACCAATTTCTTTTCTTTTTTTCAGATTTGAATTTGTTTTAAACATATCAATGTAGAGCATGCATTAATCATAGGCTCTTGTGGGGAGATATCTTATTTGCTCTTGTCTAATAGAATCATGTCTTTGTTTTCTCTTGCAGTTTTACTTGGCACACGGTTGTGATTATGTCTGCCCCAACTCAACTACGTGTTATCATTGAAGAGACCCAAGTTCACAAGTTAACCCTACCAGATGGAATCCCTAGCACTGTTGACGAATTTTTGGCAACCGCACAGAATCATTTTCAACTCCAAGGGAGTTTTACTCTTATGTACATGGACAAAGATTTTGATGATCAGTTCTTCACTCTTACGTCAACAGATGTCATTAAGAACAAAGACACAATCAAACTTGTTAGAAATGAACCTTCTTCTGTTATTCTCACATTGACTCCCATCAATGAGGATGCTGCCCCCTCTCCTTCAGTGCCACTGGGTTTGTCATTCCAGGAAGACGGTTCCTCGGTTAGTTCATCCGACACCATCATTTTACCAAGGTCCCCAGAGTTTAGATCTGAACCGTGGCCAACTATCTTTGAGATACCCACCTTTTCATATAATGTTGAACTGCCCCTTCAAGCAGGAAATAAGGCCTATGAAACTGATGGCTCACTCCTTCAAAATCCAAGCATGAACTCTGACATACTTGAGAAACTTGCTGAAGCAATATTCCTATACACTGCCTATCCCTCTGGCCTTCAAATACTGGCAGTTGTAGAAGCTCTGCTAAAAAAGCATCCATGCCTAAAAGAGCCTGGAACCTCATATTCAGGCATGTACGGTTGGCAGCAGCGTCTTAGATTCAAGATGGCTAATTACCGTTCCAAAATGAGAAGGCGTGAAGTTCCTTGTCCTGAGCTTGATATCAACTCCTTGAAAAGGAAGCCCCAAGGTGAGAGAAATCCTGCAAAAAATTGCAAGCGGCCAAAGAGGGCAGAGGTAAACTACCTTCCTCCACATCCAAGTGGAGAAACTAGCGACACTCTGGAGTTAGAGAGACAGGAGCTTCTTAACGAGGTAAAGAAGAAGAACAACAACAAGGTGATTCGAGAAAAAATGGCCAAAACATTCTCCTATCGAAGGCTCGAAGTTGTGAGTGGTAGTCCTGCTGCTGAAGACTTCAGAGAGAGATGGCCTGCTTTGTTTTGTGAAGCTGAGGTAGGCGAATCTATAAACCCTTAAAAATGATACCTGCTCCATTGGGCAGTAACAACAATTTAAAATTGGAAGCCATGTTAGGGATTGGGGGTGGCAGTAGCTCAGTTATTATTATTATTAATATATACAGGATTTCAACTCTGCATCAAACTATTTGGCCTAGTTCCTAATTTTGTACTTTTGTAATTTTTTTTCCAATTCAGATCAAGGACGAATTCAGGAGAATAACTACAGTTTCACTGGAGCAGAGCTTTATGTTCAAACTTGACCACTACACAACAAAACTTATTGCCCTGATGATGGCCAAGGGAGGTGTCATCGGGACCAAGCTGAGGCCGTTTATGGAAAGACTGAGCCGGGTAAGCTTATTTAAAATAGTTATGCAGGGATAAAGTCTCTCTCACGCTTTCTTCTCTCTCACACACACTGTCACACTTACACACCAGGTAATCTTTAAAAAAAAATCTAAAATCCACAAATAGATAATTAAATGCATGTGTTTTTGACAGGTCATAAAACTGTATTGGATTAGGATATATATATATATATATATATATATATATATATATATATATATATATATATATATATTTTTTTTTTTTTTAACTTAATTTTAACTTGTTAAAATCTGCAAAAAACTGCACACACAAAAACTGCTTGCAGGCATATATGCAGGACAACTCCTCCTGCTTGTAATGCACACAGTATTGACACATTTTCAATCTGTTCACAGAACCAAAGCATTGAGATGAGACGTGAAACTGTCATCCGCAGCCTTATCCTGTACCTCGGCGAAAAAGAAGAAGAGCTATTTGAAGATTGCCTGGTAAAGCATGATTTTCTTTTTGTCATAAAAATAATTTTGAAGTGCAAGTGAAAAAAGTAAGACACAAACATGAAGATTTTCCACTCAGAAATGGTCCAAAATGATGTGCAGTCACAACTTAAACGTAGTCTGGATATAACAAAGTCATAGGGTTTCCTGGCACTGTAAAGGTGCAGAGGCACACAATGTATGGTTTCGAACAACATTCATTTTATGTGTACAATCTGTGAATTGCAGCTGTCTTGCGCAATCTTCTACTAATTTTTTTTACTTATGTTGACTCACTGTAAAACAAATTATACTGAATTTAACGATGTTATGTTTAGTAATTTTTAGCAAGCATGTTCGTTCTGCACTGATAATGAATCTCTTTTGTATTTGTTTCTCAAGAATTGTGTTCTTTCTTTCTTATAAACTGTATGCAGGAGGACACTCGCAGTGATGCCGCTGAACATGTCCTTAAGATACTGGTCGTCCATGGTGCTGATCGAGAGGATCCAGTCGATGTGTCCATCTTTTTGGAAGGCAGGGAGATGTTTCCAGGATGTGGCAGTACTGCTAAAGCTTGCACACTGCTTATGGGGCTTACTTATGCCCTCAACCTGGCATATCCCCCAACACTGCGCTACACCTTTGAGGTGTTCCAGAAACTTTTCCTGGACCTGGATGGTGTTAAGATGTCTCCAAAAGTGCAATCTTTAAAGTTGAAGTTGCTCTCCTAAATGCTATCGACATGGCACGTGCTGTACAATCGAGGCTGTTGGTACACCCCAACTTACATCTCTATCTCAACGATTGGTTTTGATTCCCCAAAAGACTGTTTAATGTGGTTAAATTTGGCCACGACTACTTGTTATATATATTGTTGCATTTGTTGTTGACACTATTTTGCTGGTGTAAGATATAAAAAAAGTGATTTTGTCAAAAAAGATTGTGTCAGTGTGAATATAAATATCCATTTCAGAACACTTGACCACATTAATATGCAAGTCACTAGATACATTTTTTTTAAAAAGTAGTTGACTTTAGTGATGTTGTCTTGCTCACACTCCTCTAGAGAATTGCCAAGAATTAACACCTGATCTTTCTGTTAATGTTTATTAGAGGCAAGGGGCAAAGGAAGAACTATCCAGAACTGTTGACTACTTTTAACTTTTGAAATGTGTTACGGTTTTAAGAGCATAAAGAGCACGTACAAGGTTAATTCTACAGTTGTTGTAAATTATCAGAGAGGTTACTGAATGTTAAGATTACTGATGATTTAATGGTTCATTGTGAATGTTGAAATAATAAACTGTTCAACTTAATTGTATTTATTTGTGATTTGTGATAAGTATTTGATGCAGAGAAAATTATTAAATTTATTTGGTAACATTTAAAGCAACATTTACATAATAATAGTGAGTAATATAAATTCATTAAACTAAGTAATTCAAAATGTGAAATGGACAGACATTATAAAATCTACTTAATTACTTCATAATAGTACATATTACAGATTTATAAAATTTACTTGATATTTTCACAACAGTGATGTTCCTTTTAAAATTAAATGTACTTAATTACTTGTAATAAACACAACCTGCTAAGTTAAATATAATTAAGTAACATTTACTTAATGTCTTCACAAATGTTAAATTTATAGTTAAGTACATTTTACTTGATACTGGCAAGTAAGTTGTACTTAATATCACAGCAGTAAAATTTACTTATAAAAATTGAGTGCAAATTGTTACAATGATTTTATCAAGTAAATCCTACAAGTTGTTTTTATCAGTGTATATATAAAATTACTTTTTTTACAGAACTGCTTTTGAAATTACGATTGGTAGCCTCGTACGATTGGTACAGATGCAACGTCGTTCTGTTGGATACTATTGTTCCTTAGTGTAAAATGGAAATGCATGGTAATTTTATTTTATAAATATAAGCAAAAAACTGTATGGTGTAACAGAGTTTTAGAGCTAGACAAATCTCTCTGCATTATTAAATATAAAATTTACAGTAGACCATGTTTGATCGGGATTTGAACCCGTGTCATCTTGATGATCGAATCGTAAGTTCTACCGCTCGGCTATGAATTTTCTCTCTGAAAAATGCCCAAACGTTTGTTTCTCAAATGAGCGAGAAAACGTTTTGTCGTTAGCCTGTGATTGTAGGCCTACTTTAGCCTACATGAATAAAAGTAGACCTTTTACAGTTTTAAAAGATGATATCTTATCTGTATGACCAACAATTACGCAGTAAGTTCTTTTAGCTGTTATGAGAAAAATAAATCCAAATGAACGCGCCGCCGCGTTTGTCAAACTCTAATTCAACATGCCAGAATAAAGCCAGATTTTAGAATAATGCATAGCCACTCGGCGTGGTGTGCCAAAATACCCTAATTATAAACTTCAATATTTCATTCAAAACCATCTCAAAACGCTTTGTGACATTTTAAAAAGCCGTGAATGTATTAAGGCCACTGGAACCAGGATCGTAACTGAAACGCGCTGCATGTCTCAATACAGGAAGCGCTGGTTCAGATTGTATTGTTTGTTGTTTAAACGTGCATGTTGCATATTTAAAAATATTTGTTTAAAAATAAATGTTTGTTGTAGGCTTATTTGTAAATTACCATAACTTGTAGAATTTCATCCTTACTGTTAATTGACATTAGCCCCACTTACGTTTTGATAAATGTCCCTTTGCGCCACCTGGCGGTCATTTCGCGAGCGACTTTGAAATGCGACTGGTTTATTTTTATTGTATTGGTCTACTTTAAAAAATAATACTTTATAAGACATTTATGGGAAAAGACTATTTTCTTTTCAAGATGTTTCCAACTGTAACTTTGAACCAATTCTGTAGACTGGCCCATATAGCATTTGACCAGGATTTGTTTCCAGGTATGACTAAAAATGTGCTTCTGGCTTTCATTTATATTTTGATTGTTTGTATATATATATGTGTGTGTGTGTGTGTGTGTGTATATACACTCACCGGCCACTTTATTAGGTACACCTGTCCAACTGCTCGTTAACACTTAATTTCTAAGCAGCCAATCACATGGCGGCAACTCAGTGCATTTAGGCATGTAGACATGGTCAAGACAATCTCCTGCAGTTCAAACCGAGCATCAGTATGGGGAAGAAAGTTGATTTGAGTGACTTTGAACGTGGCATGATTGTTGGTGCCAGAAGGGCTGGTCTGAGTATTTCAGAAACTGCTAATCTACTGGGATTTTCACGCACAACCATCTCTAGGGTTTACAGAGAATGGTCCGAAAAAGAAAAAACATCCAGTAAGCGGCAGTTCTGTGGGCGGAAATGCCTTGTTGATGCCAGAGGTCAGAGGAGAATGGCCAGACTGGTTCGAGCTGATAGAAGGGCAACAGTGACTGAAATAACCACTCGTTACAACCGAGGTATGCAGAAAAGCATTTGTGAAGCCACAACACGCACAACCTTGAGGCGGATGGGCTACAACAGCAGAAGACTCCACCGGGTACCACTCATCTCCACTACAAATAGGAAAAAGAGGCTACAATTTGCAAGAGCTCACCAAAATTGAACAGTTGAAGACTGGAAAAATGTTGCCTGGTCTGATGAGTCTCGATTTCTGTTGAGACATTCAGATGTTAGAGTCAGAATTTGGCGTAAACAGAATGAGAACATGGAACCATCATGCCTTGTTACCACTGTGCAGGCTGGTGGTGGTGGTGTAATGGTGTGGGGGATGTTTTCCTGGCACACTTTAGGCCCCTTAGTGCCAATTGGGCATCGTTTAAATGCCACGGCCTACCTGAGCATTGTTTCTGACCATGTCCATCCCTTTATGGCCACCATGTACCCATCCTCTGATGGCTACTTCCACCATGTCACAAAGCTCTAATCATTTCAAATTGGTTTCTTGAACATGACAATGAGTTCACTGTACTAAAATGGCCTCCACAGTCACCAGATCTCAACCCAATAGACATCTTTGGGATGTGGTGGAACGGGAGATTCGCATCATGGATGTGCAGCCGACAAATCTGCGGCAACTGTGTGATGCCATCATGTCAATATGGACCAAACTCCCTGAGGAATGCTTCCAGCACCTTGTTGAATCTATGCCACGAAGAATTGAGGCAGTTCTGAAAGCAAAAGGGGGTCCAACCCGTTACTAGCATGGGGTACCTAATAAAGTGGCCGGTGAGTGTATATATATATATATATATATATATATATATATATATATATATATATATATATATAAATATATATATATATATATATATACATGTAGGCTATATATATATACAAGAAAGAATGCAATGACAATATATATATATATATATATATTGTCCTTACATTCTTTCTTGTGTGACACCCCTGAATGAAAGGCTCATTATTATGCAGGGTCACTGTCTGAGAACCACTTAATTATTCATGATAGGGGTTGGGCCGTTCCGCCCATCCGCATATTGCCTTGGCAAACAAAAAAATGTTTTTCACAATTTAAAACAATCTATTGTTTTATGTGAATGATTAGGAAGGATGATTTTCAGATCATTTTGAAGCAAAAACTCTAGGCGACAACGTACATTAGTCAAAAGTCTTGTGGACTCATATTTAGTATGTTTTTTGTGTCCTTATTTCAAAAACTTTATTGTTTAGTTTTTTCAATAACCACGCATAAACAATATTCTCTCAAAAATACAAACATGTACATACATGTTGCTCACACATTATGGTAGTCCTTTTTGTGCTAAATAGAGTGTAATTTCACCTGTGCCATTAATATGTTTATAAGCAACTGAAAAAAGCACAAATGTCAGAGCATGTCAAAACATCTCAAGGACCCCAAAAACACCTTGGTCCCCAGAGGGTTAAATAGTAACTGTTTATAACTGTTTACTTATTTAAAGTCAAGAGTTTTGTTTAATTATCATTACAACATAAATTTGCTACATTCCTGTAGAACCGCAGCCGCTGCACAAACGACAAAAACTGATGAAGGAAGATTGTCAGCCGATTGCATCAGAAAATGAAAATGAAGAAGCTCGTCTTTAGTCTGCTAAATTATTGTGTAATGTAAAAGAACACTAAAATTACTTAAGTTTGAAACCAAGTTCGAACATTTCAAGGTTTAAATAAAGGGTCGGGACAGTTTTTTTTTTATTTAAAACAGGGTTGCATCGGGTTTAGAGTTTATTTCTTTTGCGATGCAAAATAAGAAACACTAGGCTAATCTTATTCTTGCGACATTTTAAATTTGTATTTAAAACAGTACAAAACGAAAATTGTCCAAAGAAACATAATTAAATTAAAAACATGCGTTTCTCTTTGCCTCTCTCGCGCTGGAAGTTTATTTAGTCTCCCTCGCTGCGCGCGCTGGGTATCTCTCGAAATTAAACATTTCAGGGTAAAAACACATCATACAGCTGATAATACTGTATACCGTAATTCCTCAAATAAAGGCCGGGGCCTTTATTTACCTGAACTGCAGATGGTAGCCGGCTTTTATTTGAAGCAGGCTTTTATTAGAGGCAGGCCTTTATTTCTAATTCGCGATCCTAGCCCGCCCGCCAGCCAAGTTTCCATGGTGACGCGTCATGCTTGGCACGTGTTCACCACAGCCAAAATAGCGCTGTATGACAGATGTAGCGCTTTTATTTCTAAATATTAACAAACTTGCTTACCATGTCATCAACTATCTTCTATTCTGACTCTCAAATCCGTGTAAGTGAGTTTGTTTTGTCGTTTAAAACCCTTTATAAATGATCTTGATCTGTAACGTGAGATGGGCACCGCAGTTCGGAGATTCCTGTTGTATTTGTTACGTTACAGCGCGTGAATTCTTCAGTTTCTCCCGAAATACATGAAAGTAAGTGGCCGGTGAACTGGGAGAAGAATAGAGTAAACTTTATAGTTACTTACACACTGTCTATCTGATATGAATAAAACACGTCGCCAAATATATTTGAATGGATTGTTATTGCTGCTTCCATAGACACCATTGTGTATTTTACAAACTATAAATTTATTGTTTTGCTATAAATCATATCTATTTAAATGTCTGAAACCTAAAATAAACATGTGGTTAAAAACACTGAATAGTTGTGATATATGACAAGCGCTGAGCGCGTCCGTCTTTGAGTGTACACTCATTTAAAGTGTACCTATTCACACTATTTTTTCCCCGGCCTTAATTTGAGACCGGCCTTTATTTGTCCGCGTTGACCACGCCCCCGGCCACTATCAGAGGCCCGGCGTTTATTTGAATACCGGTCTTTATTTGAGGAATTACGGTATGTCGCTGCGTGTCAGCCATACAAATCACGAAAAAATTATTTAGCCTTTAATTGTTGCTTCAAAGACACAGCATGCCTTGTTGAATTCACCTTACAATAACTTCAATTAAAATTTTGTGTGAAAAAAACTTTAAATAGGCTACAATAAACAAACTACAATATTTATAATTTAATAAGATATGGGGCCTACATTTGGACACAGATTTATCCTTACAATAATTTTGCCTGCTCATGAGGCTGGCTATCCGACACTCTCCATATGAAAGAGGAACATTAACACCTTTGTCCAGCCACAGGCTATCGGAGTCTGAGGCTGACTTAACACAAAGAGAAGTCGCAATTCACACTTAAATCGCTATTCTAGACTGTTGATAATGAAGGAATTAAATTATTTAAGTTACATGTAGCCTAGTGATATTTCTGTCAAGTTTATTACTAAATATTTCATTATTTCAATAATTGATGAAATAAAACTGGTTTGGGACAGCTTTTTCCAGGCAAAACTAAATATAATCTGAAAAAAAAACGCTTGTTAATTTGTTGTCATGAACAAAATGTTCAACTCAATATTAAAGTCTACAGGGATCTTTGGATCCTTACAACCAGGCATGCAATTTGTGAATTAAGTTTTTATTTTATTTTGTATTATTCAAATAAATATCGAAACACGGTGCTTCGTGGTAATGCTGCTAAATTAAATAACATTTATATAATAATTATGAACTTAAATGAAACAATATCGCAACATTTCGACAAATAGACATTATTTGATCTGTTTTTACATTTTAATTCACAGGGCGATTTAGCCTACATTTAATTAGAGCGAGATTTTCACCCTTGTCTTGTCATTTTCTCATTGGGAAGCGCTTACATTGCATGTTTGAGTAGATCCTCTGTACCTCTCGTTTTCATATGGATTAGCCTACACAATCAGATAACATTTATTAGCCTAAATATTTAGACATTTAAAGGCTTTAGACATAGCCGATTTCTTATCGTGACTGAGCTGAAGTGGCTTTCGGTTCATTTTTGTGACGCGCAGTTCCCGGAGACAGAGACACAGATATACTGTTTTTGTCGTTAGCCTATATCAGCGGTTCCCAAACTTTTTTTCCTGCGCACCCCCTTCTATGTCCCAACCGGTTTGGCGCACTCCCAATCCCCACTTCAAAAAAAAAAAGGCAACAAAGCTTTGTTTTATCGCCCTATAAAGACTCATGTTTAATCATGCGCTAATAACCAGAACACGCATGACAATAACAACATCAACAAAGTTTCAATAGGGCATTTCAGAATGTTTACAAACAATAGGCAAAAGATACTTCCGGGTGGCAGAACGCGAGCGGCTTCTACTGACTAACTGAAGAGATCCAGCCGGCTACTGTAACAGTTACATAGTTAAAAACATTTTTGTTGATAAAAGTTGAAACGATAATGAAAACATGTTGTGTTTGGGGTTATTTTGCTTAGAAAAAAAGAGCTTGAGAGTATTTTGCTAATTATGTTTAGGTCTACTATATTACATATTTATTATATTTTTTACTTATCATTAAACACAGTTGTTATTATGATAAAAAAACGTTATTTAGAACTTGTCACTTTAATGTTTCCATGGTGACGCGTCATTGCTTGTCACGTGACACAGCACAACTACAACACAGCGCTGAATGAATGATGATCTGCTTTTATGTCATTTTTCCTTTTTTATCAAAAATATTCACAAATGTATTAGCTATAGCATGAAACACTGATATTCCGATTGTCAAATATGTGCAAGTGGATGTGTTTTGTTGTTTAAACACCTTCATAACGATCGTTAGTTTGTGCCACAGTTCAGAGAATCGGATCTGTTGGATTTACAACACGTGACGTCAATTCCTCCACTTTTCACGAAAGTAAGAGGCCGGTGAACTGGGAGAAGAATAGGGTAAAATGTGTATCTGATATGAATAAAACATGTCGTCTTATTATAATGAAAAGGATTAATATTGTCGCTTCCATAGAAATCAGCAAAATCTAAATTATTTTTTTGCTAGTACTTATAAGTATTTAAATGTCTGAAACCTAAAATAAACATTATGTGGTTGAAAACACTCAATGGTTGTGATATATGTCAGCACTGGCTCAGCGCCAGCCAACGCGCGAAAGCACATCTGTCACGTTACCGGCTGCAGTGCAGAGCAGTGCGTAGAAGACAGCAGCTGTTTTCAACGTTTCTATCAAAAACTAATAAATTATAGTACTTTTATTTAAAATAAAAGCGATTACAAAGGAAATGTTTACTGTTCATGGTTTTTATTTTATTGTATGGAAAAATCCCACTTACAAAACAGACCGCCATTACATTTTTCCTCTCGCGCACCCCCTGGTGGCAGCTCGCGTACCCCTGGGGGTGCGCGTACCACACTTTGGGAATCCCTGGCCTATATGAATACAAGTTTACAGTTTTGAACGATGTAAGCTACTCTACTCTTATCTGTATGACCAAAAAATTACGGAGTCGCCTATTAAGTTATTTTAGCTGTAATAATGAGAAAAATAAATTCATCTAAATGAACGCTCCGCCGCGTTTGTCGAACACTAACTCACCATGCCAGAATAAAACCCGACTTTAGACAAATGCATAGGGCCACTCGGCGTGGTGTGCCAAAACACTTAATTATAAACTTCAATATTTCATTCAAAATAATCTCAACACGCTTTGTGAAATTTTGAAAAGCCGTGCATGCATTAAGGCCACTGGAACTAATGAACAACTGAAACGCTGGTTTTGATTTTATTGTTTGTCGTTTAAACGTGCCTGTTGCATATCTCTATTTTATATATTTGATATTGGTGAAGTAGCCTATAGCATTGATTAGCTGTGGAGGGAGGGGTGTGGGGATTAAAATAATTCAGCAGAAGCAGGGATGTTTAGACCAATAGGAAATCCCCGTCCCCCCTGGCAAATCACACTTTACTTAAAACCATGTTTTTAAAAACTCTAGGTTGTAGGGAACAGACCTCTCTGCCATGCGCGCGCACGGTTTGGAGCACAAAATCTGTCTCGCATGCACGCTCGCTCTAGATAGATTACGGGATATTTGAACTAATTTGCGGTATAACTGGTCGATCACGAGTGGCTCAACAGGTAGATCTATAGATAAACTATATCTTTCAGGAATTGTGTGGCGTGAGAGCCTGGAATCAAATAAAAAAAAATATATAGCCTATATATATATATATATATATATATATATATATATTGTCCTTGCATTCTTTCTTGTGTAACACCCCTGAATGAAAGGCTCATTAGTATGCAGTCTGCTCAGGTGAGAACTGCCTAATTATTCATGAGGGGGTTGGGCCGTTCCGCCCATCCGCATATTGCCTTTGCAAACAAAAAAATGTTTTTCACAATTTAAAACAATCTATTGTTTTATGTGAATGATTAGGCAGAATGATTTTCAGATCAATTTGAAGCAAAAACTCTAGGCGACAACATCCACTAGTCAAAAGTCTTGTGGACAGATATTTAGTATGTTATTTGTGGCCTTATATTAGAAACTTTATTTTTTAGTTTTTTCAATAACCACGCATAAACAATATTCTCTCAAAAATACAAACATGTACATACATGTTGATAACATATTTTGGTAGCCCTGTGTGTGCTAAATAGAGTGTAATTTCACCTGTGCCATTAATATGTTTATAAGCAACTGAAAAAAGCACAAATGTCAGAGCATGCCAAAACATCTCAAGGACCCCGAAAACACCTCAGACCCCAGAGGGTTAAAAGCTTTTTTGTAAAGTAAAAATAAAAATGTATTTGCAACCGTTATGTTAACAGCATTATATTTCTGTGGTAAGAACAGCTATTCAGCTGATGGACACCGTGCTGCTTTGTCATGGGAACATCCCAGGTGAAAATAATGAGGAATTACATTGTCTTTCGTTGCTCCTTCACCAAGTACGTTCCACACGGCTGCCTAACAGCACACTAGAGCCCTGCTCACTCCAAAGTCCCACTTTAAGGGCTCTGCTGTCTGCCCTTCGAGGGGAGTAGGGCATAGGGAAGCTCACGAGCAATAAGCGCGTCTCAGCCGGGGTCGTCACTTATTTGGTTCCCCTGGAAACATTTCCGTTGTGGTCTGTGTTATTTGCAGCCGTTTCTGTATTTGGTTGTGTTGTAGGGGTGGAACGGTACATGTATTCGTATTGAACCGAAACGGTACGGGCGTCACGGTTCGGTGCACGAATTTGCACGCAGAATACACGGTACAAATAAAAAAACCCTCTTAAATAGCGATAAATTTCGCTCTATTCGCTTTTGGTGTGACTGTGAACGCAGCAATGAACAGGCTGCGATCAAGATTGCAATGCAGGAGTGTGTGTGTGTGTGTCTGTGTGAGAGAGAGAGAGAGAGAGAGAGAGAGAGAGAGAGAGAGAGAGAGAGAGAGAGAGAGAGAGAGAGAGAGAGAGGCGCGATGAACAGTGTGTGTGTGTGTGTGCGAGAGAGAGGCGCGATCGAACAGTGTGTGTGTGTGTGTGTGTGTGTGTGCGCGTGCGAGAGAGAGAGAAGCGCGGGCGTGATGAACAGTCCCACACAGCAAAAGGACTCCGCGGCGGATCCACCGCGGAGGTATCGCGGCTTCCTGAACGGACCCGCGAAACGGACCCGTATCGGCGTCCACTTGCTCGCAGTGACGGATCCGCAACGAAGGCGGATCGCGGACCCGCCGTGGCTCCGCGCTGCATCCGCTCCGCATCCGCCATTAAAACCTTACCTCTGCGGCGGGTCCGTTTGGGACCCGCAAATTAATACATACATCCGCCGCGGACCCGCAACGGACTCATAAAATTCTGGCTCATCTGGCCCGGGTCCGTTTTGGACCCGTTTATCTCATTTTTAAAATCCCTTCTGTTCTTGCTGTAGGATAAAATAGGATAAACTAAACTATAGGATAAAACCAAAAACTATAGGGCTAGTCTAGGCTAGTAACTACAGCAATATAGACCTAAGCTTAAATCTGCATCGCCTTGTATTTTTAACCTAACAATATTGTAAATAGGCCTAACATAAAAGTTTCGATACAAGACATCAATTTACTGTACAAAAGTAATCACTACTCAATGGAAATATAAAACTGACATTTACATTTATGGAAAGTTATAGGTTATAGCCTATTCTGGTTTGTTAAGTAGCCTATGTGGGCCAGGCTAATCTACATTCATTTTATGGTCAAAACCTAATTTAGTGCTTTATAGGCCTAGGTCGGTGTAAACATAACATATTTTATCTATTAGGCTACAACTTCAATGAAATGCTGCACTATGTACAGCTAAAATATCAGAAAATGAATAACTGGTGAACAACAAGAAGTTCAATAAAAAGATGGTTTAATGTTTAATCATTTCTCCTATTACTCAGTTTGTGTGGATGGAGGCGGGACACGTCTCCTTGTTGCCCGATCTGTAGCCAGGTTGAACCACCTGATAGCATGCTTGGTGACCTGTGCATCTCCGCATCTGTGGCTGACCGCGTCACCGAGTTTTTTCTCACAGCACCTGTAATCAAACAGACAGATATTAACACAATCATAAAATTATATTACATACTGATTAGTTAACACATCTTCCTTAGTAGTTAACAGTAGTGACTTAAGTGTTAATAAAGAATCACCTAATTCCTTATTAGTTATGCAGTAAGTAAGAAACAGTATTCTAAAGTGTTACCATAAAGTCAAACAAGTGTTAAGAATCAAGTTTCTGAGAAATATAAATATTGTAGCTTGGTCATGTACCGGTCTGAAAGTAAGTGGCTTTCCTTGAGAAAGGAAGTCTGCATATTTGCAGATAAAAGCACCACAGTCATTTCCATTTGGCTGTTTGGGAATTGCCTAGAAACAAAATTCCAAGTAAGTATAACGGTAAACAAATGGGCACAGTTTAAAGAATATTTGTATAACTTATTATATGAGGGCATGCATACGTTGGTTCTTATTCGGCCGATGGTCCATCTGGAAGCCTCAAAGCAGCAGGCTTTTTTGATTTTGTTCTCCTCCATGAGGTATTTCCTGTTAAATAATCACACGAGACATACATACATGCCTTCAAAGCCGTTTGAGGTTAAAACCAAAGTTGTAATTGGACATAACTCACAACAATATCTGGCAGATCTCATCATGTCTCTGACCATGGAGTCATAGCACTGGAAATAAATTACCTGGTGATAAGCAATGGAGGTCAAAGGTTAAAAAAAATAGTGTAAAGGTAAATATAATTTTTTTACACTTTTAATCATACAGTATAAATATGGAAACAATCTGTTACAAAGGCATTACTATTCATAAATTACTTACAGCCAAGTCAAGGTGCAAAGGAACAAGAACTAGATCATAGAGGAAGAGATCCACTGTTTTGGTCCATTTCTTCACTGCTGCATGGCCTGCAAAATGTCCGTCTCTCTCGTGAATCCCCTGTAAACACACACAGGTGTCTGATGCACATGTAATACAGTTAGGACAGGTATCTCTCGTGAATCCCCTGTAAACACACACAGGTATCTGATGCACATGTAATATGCCATTTTAATAACTGACAGTACATTTGACTAATTACCTGTTTTTGTATAAACAAGTGCATCATTTTTATTCTGTAAACGCTATTTCTGTCAAATGACGGTTATTAATAATTATGGCAGATTTAAAAAAAAAAAATTTATTAAATCAATAATTATATCGATTAGCTCTATAAAATCTACAATGTTTTTATTTTAGATGTATTGAGGGTCATTTGTTTTGTGTGGATATTCATGCATGCATTACAGCACATTCATTAAAATCATTAATTTAACCATTGTGAATATCCGAGGGTAACTTAACGGTTGCTTCACGACTAATTTCAAAGTTCCATTCGACTGTGACACTAGGAGGCGAAATGCAACAATCGTATGCGAATGTCGTGTGCAGTGGAAAGGCGGCTATTGGCTGTGCTGGGGCAACTGCACATCCAATGGCGCGGGCGCCTCTGACGTGCGAGCTGCGTGCGACCAATGAGCCAACTCTACGTCATTACACGTCAGAGCCCGCCAAGGGGGCGCCAAGTCCCCGAATTTTCCATTATAGCAGGTCTTCGTTCATTTATAGTCTGTCTGACATTTATATTTTAGAAGCTATGTGTCTGTCATGGATTTGCACTGAATTGATTCTCAAAAATACGGAACAAAGTGCGTTCCGTATCAGTTCAATACGGAACAAGACTTGACTTTTATGTGTCAAATAAGCTGTCATCCCTCCCTCTCGAGCAACTGACAGGACGTCGTCCCACGCGAAGTCATGGCAACCAAATTAAACAGGGCGAGTAGGCCTACTACTTGTCACTGAATCTTATTTATAGTGTATATAATATATTATAATATATTTGCCTATAGGCAAAGTGACGAACAGCGTTGAAATCCGCACTCACGTGGGTAGCGTTGCCGTGAAATATGACAGCTAACGTTACAGTTTATTGGAAAATAAATTTATTTATGAATTTGATGAATTTAGTGTTTACTGCTATCAGTCCCAAGACAAGAAGCTAACGTTAGCGAACGCTGCAGGGACCCTCTGCCTGTGACTCCCCGCTGCAGGAGACGCTGCTCCGACACGCTGTATTAACGATACTGTTTTAAAACCAACATGATAAACGTAACGTTAGCTAATAATGTTCACTTAGCGTTTTGATTTGTTGTTAAACTATGTAATGCACAGCTAGCTAGAAGCTAGCGCTAAATCATTATCCACGAGTGAACATGTTTAAGTTGTCAATAATTTCAAACAACGACATTACAATAATTTACATGATGATAAAAAAAACAATGTTTACAGTCAATGTCGCAATATATAACTTATATATATAAATAACTTACTTACTCAAAAGAGGGTTCAGCGCAACCGTGTCCCAGCAAAGAAAGGCTCGACTGATGATCGGCTCCTAGTGTGCTGTAACGTTAGTTCAACCGTTAGCAGCTACAGTAAAGGCGCGTCCGCGTCCTAGGATCCGACATGGGTCCGCACTGGATCCGTTGTTTGACAGTAGAATTTACGGCGCCTCCCGGAGGCGGAGCTGATCCTCTGGGCGGCCCCAAAACGAATGTGACAGTTACGCGGGTTTGGCGACTTGAACGCGGATCCGCTTAGGAGTCTCCTGCTGTGTGGGGTGTGTGTGTGTGTGTGTGTGCGCGCGCGAGAGAGAGAGAGAGGCGCGGGCGCGAATCGCGCGATGAACAGTGTGTGTGTGTGTGTGCGCGCGCGTGCGAGAGAGAGAGAGAGGCGCGGGCGCGAATCGCGCGATGAACAGTTTGTGTGTGTGTGAGAGGCACGGGCGATCGAACAGTGGAAACGTAAAAACATACTCCGTCATTTTTTTCATACAGGACATCATTAAAACTGCAAATTGTTTACTTATATTTGTGTACACTCGCAATAAAACACAACCTTGTGCTTTTGTCACACTCTAAACTCTTGTCAAACTGTAACCTACAACTGTTAACAAAAGTTTTTATGGTAGTATTATTTTATACGGAAATCAATTATTTATAATTCAGATGAGAATAAAGTTAGTTAATTAAAATGAAGGAAAACAAATATCTTGATCTGAAATAGCAAATTAATTTTAAATTCATTCAGGTACAATTACCAAACATATCTCAAGGTCTTTTCGTCTTTTTAATAATTTAATTAATAAACTAATTATATAAAACTACTGTCAGTGCACTACAAATAAACTGGTTCTATGCCTTTATTAATAAAACTTATTTTAAAAAATACAAGGCTTAAGACATTTATAAAAATGCCTTCTGCATTTTTGCTTTGCTTTTCACTCCATTGTACCGAAATCGTACCGAACCGTGATGTCTGAACCGAGGTATGAACCGAACCGTGACTTCTGTGTACCGTTCCACCCCTATTGTGTTGTGAACTTTTGCAGCGCGTTTCTGGATTTGGAGCACACGTGTGTTGTGAAACTGATGAAGATGTTTTTTTCTATTTGCATGTGTTTGCTTCAATTGGCTTTATGCCACAGCTTCACCACTTCCTGAACTTCAGCCAGCCCTTTGTTTCCTGTCTGTCATTATTGGACAAACTGATTAATCCAGGTGTGCCTGACCTCAGTAACAATAATCAGGCACACCTGGATTAATCAGTTTTTCCAAAAATGACAGACAGGAAACAAAGGGCTGGCTGAAGTTCAGGAAGTAGTGAAGCTGTGCATAAAGCCTGTTGCATCGCGTTGAGCTCTCTCGGCCACCGTATGATTCAGTCGTTGAGGGCGGCCATTTTGGGTTGACACCATTGTAGTCCTTAGTTCACAACACTTAAGTGCCACTTCAGTCAGCACTTAAGAATCGGTCTTAGTTTTTACTAAAAGTTGATTTTAGCTTCTTTATAAAAGTGTCCTACTCTTAGAGAAGTCCTACTTTTTACTAAGAATTTTTTGACACTTAAAAAAGGGTTAGTTCACCCAAAAATGAAAATTATGTCATTAATGACTCACCCTCATGACGTTCCAAGCCCTTAAGACCTCCGTTCATCTTCGGAACACAGTTTAAGATATTTTAGCTTTCATCGGAGGGTTAGTAAGAATTTTTTGAAGCATCGAAAATATATTTTGGTCCAAAAATAACAAAAACTACGACTTTATTCAGCATTGTATTCTCTTCTGGTTCTGTTGTCAATCCTCGTTCACGAGTCCGCAAGTGACACTGCTGACGTGTTATCTGGTGTACCAGATAACTGGTTACCAGATAACACATCAGCAGCGTCACTGCGGACTCGTGAACGCAGTGTGAGTAATTCTCAGAGGCTTGATAAATACAGGCCCTGACCTCTTTGCAAGGTTTTTTGTTTTATTCAGGGAATTCTCGCCAGTCTTTTTCTAGAGGCCAACATGTGTCGCTTAAGCTAGTGTTGGTTCAGAGTAACATATCTAAACATCAGTCCTTTCACATTGCTTGTAGGGGCTAAAGAGAAACATATTTTCATTTTTTAGCCCTAAACATGCTTCTTTTTTTCTTTTCTTTTTTTGAAGGCAGAAGGAGTATATAGAAGAACAGAGACAGCTATATATGGGTGTTTAAGTGGGACAGGGTCATCTTTTAATATTTCATTATGAAATGTCGATACACATTTCCCCTTACAAAAATTAACCATGGTTTTAGTAAAGTAATAATGGTTTAACTATCCCAGATAGCACAAATACGTTGCGATTTCATCTGAAAGACGTATTTGTATTGGGTTTGCACATCTGGAACAGATTGCATAGCTTTCCTGTAGCTCAAACAGTAGAGCATTGGCGCTTGCAACGCCAAGTTCATGGGTTTGATTACCAGGGAAAGCAAGCACTGATGAGAATGTAAAAGGTGTACCTTGAAGTAAGTCACTTTGGATAAAAGCGTCTGCCAAATGCATCAATGTAGATTCAGACGTTCAAATGACATCCATTGGACGTATTAAAGGGATAGTTCACCCAAAAATGAAAATTAAGTCATTAATTACTCACCCTCATGTTGTTCCAACCCCCTAAGACCTTCGTTCATCTTCGGAACACAAATGAAGATATTTTTTATTAAATTTGAGAGCTGGATCACTGCTACATAGGCTTCATAAGGGAGTGAAACTTGACGGCCCAGAAAGTCATTGAAGAAAATGTTTAAAGGGGTCATATAATGGTACATGCACTTTTACAAGTTGATTGTACTGAAATGTGTGTTGGCAGTGCCTGTACACAACCATCATATAATGATAAAAATCCATCCAGTCTTTTTGTTTTAATCTCCTTATATGTTTTCCCCTGTGACGTCACAAGCTCGCACACCCCTCCCAAGACTGTTGAATGACAGCACCGTTTCAACACAGACCCGCCCTCGCTCGTGAGACCTGTCAATCATAGTCTGCGTGGACCGGCGCGGTCATTGTTGATATGCTGGAGCACTGTCTATGAGCAGAATGGCGTCTAAGCGATTGTGGTGTTCTGTTCTTGGGTGTAATAACGAACACAGCAGTCATTTTAATGTTCCTAAATCCGAACCGCTGAAGAGGCAGTGGCTGTGTTTGTTTTCGAAGGGAATATTCCCCACGAGCAACGTCAATGCTCATGTTTGCACGAATCATTTCTCACCAGACTGCTTTATAAACGAGGGTCAGTATAAAGCTGGTTTTGCTAAGCAGCTGAAAAAGGATCGGTACCAGCTATTCGTGTTCCTGCTGAAGCTGAACCTCTAGAACAACTGAAGTGAGTGTAACATTTTATTAAACTTTATATTAATATTTATATTAATCTTTGCAAATCGCTAGCTGCACGCTTCACAATGAATGCTTCTAAGGTTTACACTTAGGGTACATTACGGCATGTTTTCTATGTATGATGTTCTCAATATAATTCATAATCCCACGTTTATAATGAACAACGCGTTATGGTTATTGTATTATTGTGTTACACACTGTGTACGCACAGAACAGAGAGGCGGGGTGAGCAAAGCTCATTATCATTTAAAGTCATATGCACTGAAACCGCGTGCTGAAAACAGAGCTGTTTTTGACCAAGTAAAATAAGTGTTTTCTTGCTATACTAATGAGAATTTTTTATTAAAGTATATTACAAACTTTTAATTTACACCCTAAAGAATCATACTAGCTTGTACAAAAATGGCATTATATGACCCCTTTAAATAGTCCAAGTGACTACAGTGGCTCAACTATAAGTTTATAAAGCGACAAGAATACTTTTTGTGCGGAAAAACAAACAAAAATAACGACTTTATTCGACTATTCCTTTTCTTCCTTGTGGACCTGAGACGAGAGTTCAAGAGATTTCCACGACGCATGCGCGAGAACTGAGAAGAGGACGTTCTTCTTCTACTACTTCTTGTTCAGTTCTAGCGCATGCGTCGTGGAAATCTCTTGAACTCTCGTTCTGTTAGAGATGAGAAGCGCGTTTACACTTGTCTTTTCAATGTGTATGTGGACAACATCCGGATAGAGTTCTTTTCTCTTTTTTTTTGATAAAACTACAGCTACACTAATTATACACGTTTCTACACATATATGATAAGTATAAATAGCCAGCAGCCATATCACCCTGTAGCCCAAGACTGGTTGCCCACTGAAGCTAAGCAGGGGTGAGCCTGGTTAGTACCTGGATGGGAGACCTTCTGAGAAAACCAGGTTGCTGCTGGAAGAGGTGTTAGTGAGGCCAGCAGGGGGCGCTCAGCCTGTGGTCTGTGTGGGTCCTAATGCCCCAGTGTAGTAAAGGGGACACTATACTGTCAAAGAGCACCGTCCTTCGGATGAGACGTTAAACCGAGGTCCTGACTCTCTCTGGTCATTAAAAATCCCAGGATGTCTTTCGAAAGATTAGGGGTGTAACCCCGGCATCCTGGCCAAATTCGCCCAGTGGCCTCTGTCCATCATGGCCTCCTAATCATCCCCATATATATATATATATACACTGATTGGCTTCATCACTCTGTCTCCTCTCCACCAGTAAGCTGGTGTGTGGTGGGCGTTCTGGCGCACTATGGCTGCCGTTGCATCATCCAGGTGGATGCTGCACATTGGTGGTGGTTGAGGAGATTGAAGCGCTTTGAGTGCCTAGAAAAGCGCTATATAAATGTAATGAATTATTATTATTATTATTATAATAACCAAACTCAAGTATTTCCCACTCAGAATGAAAAAACACAAGTTATAGAATTATTTGAATGATTTTATTATCAGTGAATTTAATTTTTTTTTATATAGTATTATTATAACTTAAAATTCAGAAACAAACAAACAAAATGGATAAAAATGAACACAAGTGGCTTTAAGAGGGCATTCTTCCTGGGGCCAAGCGGAGATAATATTAAATGTGCTTTTCTGCCTCTGCTTCTGTTGGCGACGAAAGTACAATCCCGTACTTAATCGCTGCTCCTGTGTGTTAAAAAAGTAAAACAAAATAAGTTTAACAAATAAAATTTGTTTTTACTTACAGTGAATTAAATCCGCAAAATAGATTTTATTTAGCTGGGTTTACCCGGGCATGCGCATGGAACTGCTCATTTTAGTTCACGCTCCTCGTTTCTCAGCAGATTTAATGGATTATTAAAAAAAAGGTAAATATAGTTTCAGCGCGAACTTAAAATAAAATTGTGCATCATTTCATCAAGCTCATAATTTTTTTATTAGTTTGTATGTTTTTTTTTTGCATTCGTTAATGAATGACTGATTGCAGGCATTCACTTCGTGTAGGCCTTAAACCACAGCAAACTTCAACTCGTCGTATAAATTGCACCTTGCGAAGCTTTAAAACTGTCTTTTACTAATTGTTATCATTAGTTGATTGCAACAAATTAAATAAACCCTCATAAATGTATCTGTGGGTAAACACTTTTTTTAACAAATATATCCTGGTGTGATTGTTCTTATATTCTTGTTCATTTAAATAAGCCAAATCATTTAAGACCACACACAAGCATGAATGTGTTGCTTTAATACTTAAGTACAATTTGGATTAAACTTAAAATTTACTGATACACACATGTGTGGCTATTCTCTACAACTACAAATTTTACAGGCGTTCAGTTGATTTGCACCAAATATACCTTCATAATATGGGCAAGGATATAAAAAAGCAAAGCATAAAAGATGTTCGCAACATTACATCCCGGACTAAACTAGTCATAATATTCGTGTGTCAGTATCAATTAAATTATCTTCAAATAGTCCTGACAAACAAACTAACAAAGTAGCATATTTTCCGTGCTTGTATAAGAGCACGTGGAGCCTATCTGACCATTAAAAAATTAACCATTTACTGCGCAAAATAACATAAAACAAGACATTTATTCTTCGTCTCAGGTCTATCTGATTTTAAATTAATCAATTTCAGATTAATTTAGTGTGACTGCCAAAATTAGTCAAGAGATAGTCTGGGTCGAATATTAATTACTTTATTGTAAAATAGAAATGAGAGATCACAACCGCCAATTAGTCTGAGATGTTCACAATGTCCTGTAATAATAATAGAGGAAAGACATCATCTTCACTGTCCACCACCAGCATTGCAGCATTGAAATGGCTGTTAACTGCAAGGACTGGACCACTGAAGTCAGGTGATTGATCTTCATGTCCAGTTCATTTAGTGTCTCCTGATTTGTCCTCTCAACAGCTGCAATACAGTAGGTTTATCTGGGAGAGTATCTTTATTAAACTATAAAATGTATAATTTTACAAATTTAGAACTTCAATTTAACGTAGGTGATGCAACTCTATTGTCTCACACCAGAAGCACCTGGTTGTACACTGTTAAAAATTACCTGTAAATTTTACAGTAAAATACTGGCAGCAGGGTTGCCAGCCAGTTACTGTATTTTTTACAGTAGCGTTTCTGTAATTTAATTTACAGAATTTTACTGTATTCTCTGATTACAGTAAATAACAGTATTTTTAAATTGTTGTATTTTTTTTACAGTAAGTTACATGAATCTTTGTATTTGCTATATCTATAGGAAGTATGTAAAATGCAGTATTTACAATATATTTTCCTGATTTCTGAATATTAATGACTGGCAGCTGAATTTTAAATTCCCCTATTACTTCACAAAACAAACAAATTATTCAACATCCTAATCTTGAAAAAACAGGTCAACATTTATTTAATTTATAACTTTAAAATATGCATGAAAAAAGTCATAAAACAGTGTATTTTGTATTATTTTGATTTCTTTTTTATTTACAAACTTTTTTTTTTAAATGGACATGAAATTAAATATTTTTTAATTACTTGAAACAAATTAGCCGTCATGGCCCTTCACACAAAGAAGAAATACGCAAACGACATGCATTTAAAACCACAAGTTGACCAACATGATCATAATAAAAATGGTTCTGAAAAACACAGACACGGATGAATTGTCACCACTTCATTACCAGAAAAACATGTCCATTCAACAAGGCCCCAAGTGAGTCCAACAAACTTATGATCAAAAATGGAGATTAATTCAGCTCCAGATGCTGTTCCATCACAGGATGCAAAGAGTGGCTAGAAATATTGAAAAGGACAATATATTAGAGATATTACAAAACATAATGATACAGTCAGAGACAGATAGAGGGATGACAGATACAGTAAGCGACATATAGAGAATATTAAAGGCACACTGTGGAACTTTTCAACCTTTATAATATATTACCAAAACCCATTGAGATGGTACATCGACTTACAATAGGTTGAATGACACGTCTGCCGAAGCCTGAAGGTGTCTGTATCGCTTTTCCTAGCACTATGTAACTTCGGGGTTCGGGTAGGAACCCGAGCACAAAAAGAACTACAAAATTCGACCGCTTTACGGCATACGTCACTTCCCCCACCACCCACAACTTCCTCAGATTCTGACGTGAGTGCTCAACTCGCGTTTGATTGCCGTCTGTATGTTTTCGTCATGGCCGAACCAACAGCTACAAGGAAGAAGGCAAAGGTTTTGTCAGAGGACACTAAAAAAAAAGAAAAAGGCATAGTGACAAATGAAAAGCCAAGACGAGGATCACCATTGGTCCAGCGTTCGCTCGCTGGCGTGAGCTACAGGAGGAGGAGGGGTGCCCGACCGATGCTAACGCTTGCCTGCACACAAATGCCGTTTCCAAGGTGACACAGATAAATCATATAAGCAGTGTAGTATTTTCTGGTATTCCGGCCACAGCCGATGGTGTTATGAGTGTAATAAAATGCCCACAGCCCATTGTTCATTTCTACACACAAACACAGCCCGCCACAGTGCAGGGCTCGAACAAATAAAATCGACTCATGTCAAATGTACATTAAATGTAGTGAACGTTCCCACGACTCAGTGCCCACAAACACTACACACAACATGTCCCACGGTTTCTGTAAAACGAAACCAACACACATAAGTTACAGTCAGCTCAGGCCGACGGTGTTTTTAGTGCAGTAAATGTGCCCGGCCCGCCGTCCCGCGCCCACATTCACTCACAGACATGTTAGCACTAAGCCGCTCGCTCTCTCTCAGCAGACTGCTATAAGGGAATCGAGCGCGGCCAGGCTGCCCGCCTCAAACACTGCAAGCACACACAATCTAAAGACACGGGAAGCTGACCCACTGTCTATGGGCGGACCGTTGACTGTTTGTTGACTTTTGCGACAGTGCTGCGGAGCTTGTGGCCTCTAGGGACGCTAGACGTGAAAGTTACAGGTCGAGCGCCACTAGTGGCCAAAAGTTCCGCAGTGTGCCTTTAAAAGGTTACAATTAAAGGAAAAATAGATATTTGTGTGTGTGTGTGTGTGTGTGTACTACTTACATTTCAGAAATTCCACTGATAACCCACCACTTTGCTGGGAAGAGTGGCAACATGTGGGTTCACTGCAACCTGTTTCTTCTGTACCATTTGCCCTGTTGTTTTAGATGGCAATTTTCTTCTTTGTTCCTCTCTCCGGATTGATACATACAAAGCACCTAAAGTGTCAGGAAACAGACAATATGTAATTAAGATTGGTTTTAAGTTTTTGATGCTTGTAATCATGTTTTTGAAATTGGACCATATCTGTTAGAGCAGTGTTTCTCAACTCCAGTCATGAGGACCTCCCAGGAAGTTTTATATGTCCACTAATTAAAACACCTGATTTAACTAATTATTTCAACAGATAATATATCTAAAGGCAAGTTCTGATATTGAATACATGTGTAAAATGTACTGAGGTTGTTAAGAATTCAATAATTACCTTTAAATGAACTCCAAGGTGCAGGCTGCCTCCTCCTGATTGAATATGTAAAATGCAGTGAACAGTAGCAAGGCCAGACAGGAAGCTGGGCTGAATGCTCTCTTCACACACAACTTGGCCTTCCAGTGTCCACTTGTCAAAGTGTCTCCTAAAACAATACCACATGTGACAATAGTTTATTTTTTACTATACCATTTTTTATTTTTTAGCTTTTCACATTTAAACTATATTTTAGAATTCAGAGTGCAGGAACTCTTTCTTTTAAATAAAATTAACAAAGGCAATACAAACAATAAGCAAATTACACACACAGAGTAGGCTATAGCTAATATATATATATATATATATATATATATATATATTACACCATTGATCAGAATGTAGGCTATATGACACGCATCCTCCGTGAGTCTGACGGAAGGTTTTAGCAACGGCGTTTTCATTTCGGCGCCCATTTTAACAGATGACTTGATTTTGATTTGATTTACACCATAAAATAATCACGACGAAGTGTGCTGATCAACACGAAGCTCGTGTGAATACCGACTGTTGTCATTAAAGCATGTAATTCTTAACATAGGAGCCCATAGATCCCGAGGAATGTGTGAAATACTACCGCGTCTGCGCTGCTGAAGCCCCGCGCAAGTCTCCCTCCGTCCCTCGCGCGTACGGAGGATGCGTGATCCGGGGTTACCAATATGAACCGCGAATATAACGTTACCTTCATAGTCTACGACTACGAGTAACCCAACATGAAAAATAAGAATTTGAAATAATAAGTCACTTACCACAGAGTTGAGAATCACTCCTCTTGCCGCTACCCGAAAGTCGACGACACGACCGTTGAAGATGCCTCTGTAGATTTGAAATTTACAGCAATATTCTGTATTTTGAATCAAACCGCCCCGCGACCCCAGAATGCATTGCAGTTTACAGCAATATGCTGTATTATTAGAAAACAGCCAGCTGCTGTAAAATAATGCTGTAATTTTTACAGCAATTCATTACAGTGTAGCGAGAACGTGCTACGATTGGTCAGCTCAATGTGGCCGTTATCGAATTGGCTTGAGTAAACAGTGGGTGGAGTCCACTTATTTGTGCATTTATCTGCACGTCTACACTAGAAGTGTTTCAAAATCCACAAATAAGTGAGGGGACTTACAAATGCACAGAAAGTGGTTCACAAATAAATGCCAGGCAGAGTTTTGTTTGTGACATAAAACACATCTGTAAATATTTTTATTTTATTTGCAAATCTTATTTTATTTATTTGTGAGTTTTATACATTTTTGTGAATCTCTTTACATTTATTTGTGGATCTTAATCTATTTATTTGTGAATTTGATATATTTTTGTGAATCTCTTTACATTTATTTGTGGATCTTAATCTATTTATTTGTGAATTTGATATATTTTTCTCTTTACATTTGTTTGTGGATCTTAATCTATTTATTTGTGAATTTGATATATTTTTGTGAATCTCTTTACATTTGTTTGAGAAATCTCAATCTATTTATTTGGAATAATGCAACAATCCTAACCCCATACACCTGCAACCACAAAAAGCTCTTAAATGTGTGGCGATATGGAGAAAAGCGATCCATATCGGCTTTTCCACATTTCCTTATGGGCGGAAACCAATGGGGAAACGGAAGATAAAAGAGAGAAAGAAACGGAAGTGAGGGAAGAAAAAGAAAGAAACGGAAGTGAGAGAACGAAAAAGAGGAAACACACGTGTAGGAGATTGAAGTGGGACCCAACCCAGCTAGAAATGTTACGTTCCCAGGACGTTCTCAGAACGTCCCCACTGGTGTCAAGGACGTCGCCTAGCAACGTTCCGGGAACGTTCTGAGACGGTCGCGATGTGGAGTTCTTTAAAGGGGCGGAGGACGTTATTTTGCGGACCTTCACGGAACATTCGGGACGTTCTCGGAACGTTTAAGGGACCATGTTTTATTTGGAAATGAGAACGTTCTCAGAACGTCCCCACTGGTGTCAAATACGTCGCCTAGTAACGTTCCGGGAACGTTCTGAGACGGTCGCGATGTGGAGTTCTTTAAAGGGTCGGGGGACGTTATTTTGCGGTTCTTCACGGAACATTCGGGACGTTCTCGGAACGTTTAGGGGACCATGTTTTATTTGGAAATGTGATGTTCCTAGAACGTTCTAAGACCGTCCCCACTGGTTTCAAGGACCTGCATAGGGAACCAAACTAGAATGTAACTGCAGAAACTGTTCTTCTTGCAGAACCTTAATCAGGAATAAGCATGCACGTTTAACACAATCAAAGATAAAATACAAAGCAGGGATCCTTCATTTATATATTTATTTTGTGTGAACAAAAACAGATTATAGATTAATATTAATGTGGTCATGCATAGGAAGCATACAGAAAATAAATCCAGTAAATAAAAAAAATCTAAGTTTTTCCAAATATTAGGTAACAGTAGCTATTATTATATACAGTGAGTGATACAGAAACAATATTAAATATACAGTGTGTGTGTGCGTGTATGTCAGTCACATCCTCAGGAGGTGCCCGAAATTCTTCTTCTGGTGCCTGGAAAAAATCAAACATATATTTACCAATCACTTCAACGACTTTTTAATTACTTTTTACTTCACTTTGGTGTATAAGTAAATAAGTGAAGGGATAAATCAAAACAGTTGTTATTCTAGAGAGAGAGAGAGAGAGAGAGAGAGAGAGAGAGAGAGAGAGCTGAGAGCTGAGAGCTGATGAAGTTTATTCTTAAGTGCTTTGTTCTAATCGCGTTATTGAATAGTGTCTGTAAACTGCACAAAGACTGTTTTTTTTGTAAGTGAATATTTGTAAGTGACGTCACTGGTTAACTGTACTAGCTTACTTCCAATCACCCATTGACAAATAGGCTCTATGCACGTCGCAGTTCCGGGTTCGCGTGTACTAGGCTATCAACTTCCGGTTCAACTTCCTGTTTATACACAGTCAGATATGGCTCTCTTTTATAGTCGTTGTTTTCAGGACTTACCTCGTCTGACGGTAAATGATGTAGACCGACTCATTAAAAAATCATGTGCTGCTCCCAACAGCAAGCGGGAAAAGGGATTTAAAATGTACATCGGGAGCTATATCGACAATTATGAGGGTAAGTAGCTAAAGTACTTACTATATTAACCCCTCAGGTTGTGTAGGTCATTTTGACCCGGTGAAAATTTTAATTAGTTAATGTTATCGCATTGGACTGAAACTTAGCGACTTTGTTTACAAAGGGTATAACTACTTCTCAAATGTGTTTGCGAGAAATTGAAATGAAATGAAAATTTGACAATTTTCGTAGGGGAGAGCGGGGCACAACGTAACGTGGGGCTAGTTGTAACACACTTGTTTTAAATACTTCCACACATGCCAGCATGACGAAACCTCTTTTACTGTCTATGGACGAAACTTAGTGTATTTACTAGTTGTCATATCAGCACTATATAGAGAAAAAAAATGCGCCAAAATTCAGAAATCGTTGTAAGATATCACTGAACATTTATTTAACCATAGCAAAATTATTTTTCTTACTATATTAATTTTTCATCTCTATTCATTTGTGTTTATTTAAATTTAGACAAATCTGATACATTAAAAAATGCCATTATTTTATATGAAAAAGTTAATAATTGTATTTTATTGAGAAAATGTTTTGGTTTGACTTGTATATATTTTTTATTAGATCAGATAACATTTTAAGCTGTCATGTTACAATGTGCCCCTCCTATATGGCATGTTGTCACATTTAACTTCTATTCTTTAGGGGTATATCAAGAAAAAAAAGTATACACCGTATTAGTAAAACAAAACCACATAATTGTACTAGACATGTGGGAAATTAATGTGGGGAAAAATAAATACTCTAAACCCTAAGTAGATTTACACAAACTGAGTAAGTCAAAAAGTGTTACGTTGTGCCCTGCTCTCCCCTACTTTTTAGGGGGAAGGAGGGGGGGTGTCAATCTTTTTGTCAACTTGTTCTCTTTGAATTAGGACTGGTTTTATATTTATTTTTGCTTCTAATTAACCATAGGCCTCATTTATCTGAGAGTAGGCATCTCATTTTTTGATATATAGATAGATATATATATACAATTATTATTATTATTTTTTTTTACAAATGTTTGACTTTTTTACTAAATAAAACAGTTTCAAAATGTATGTTCATCTTTCTCCCTAACAGTGTCAATGAAAGACAAGGTGACAGGAGAGGTCAGCGTGAGGGCAGTCTGTCATAGATCCATGAGGAAAAATGAAAAGCCACACGAATTGAGAGTAGGGTGACTAGGGTCAATGTTAGGGTAATAGTTAGTTAGGCCTGTTGATAAGTTGCCCATATCAGCTAATAAGTAGCATTATCTAAATGTATATGGCTTAGTCTCTGTCTACTGTTTATGGACTTGAATGGGTAGGCCTACATTTTAACATATGTGCCCCTCATCTAGAATACACTATGCTTTTATTAGTTATATTTTCCTCTTGTTAACAGTTTAGCTCTTGAGAGGAATTTGTCATCTAAGCTTCTATTTCTCCCTAGATGGTGTTAAAACACTCGAAACCTGTCATTTTGGCGAGCACTCACTGCTCCTGTGTGGCGGGGTGTGCCTTATGCAACCATTTGGTTGCACTACTGTATCAAACAGCACACTTCTCCCAATTAAGCATCCCTGCTGTACCCCCAGTGCACAGTTGCACTGACACTGAGCAGATCTGGCATAAACCAAGGACCTTGGTAAGTCATCTGTCTGTCATGTGAATTGTACCTATGCACATGTAGCTATTGTGATGCCATGTCAAAATGTGTCTTTGCTGTCAGGGTGTTAGGCCAGGTCCGGTGGGAGACATGGAGGTCCGCAAACCTCAAAATTCAACCGCGGTTTGTGTGAGGTGAGATTATTTTACCTTTAGTTTATGTGTTTAATATGTACGCTGCAGTTTAAAAAAAAAAGTTTTTTTACTTTACCTTTTTCAGAAGTTCTCTCTACAAAGCACTGGACGGAGAAATGCCAGATCTAGCCACATTGAGAGTGGCAGAGGTATACAAGCACTTTCCCCCTTTGCTTGCACCTCTAGTGACCACCATGGGCATGTCAGCAGAAGTCCCATTAGTTCAGTCAGCTTTTGGGGCTGTCCAGGCAGGGAGTGTGCTGTCATTTCAGCTAAAACCACCAGAAATGCGGGAAATCATCAACATCCCAGGCGCCCCTGCCCAACCTTCTATTCCCATCCAAAGCTATAGGCTTGAGCCAACCACATGCGCCTATGTGTTATCAGAGGAGGAACATGTATATATGAAATCGCTACAGGTGTCATTCGACATGGCCCACAGGGTTGAAGCTGCAACACGGGAGCAGAGCTCATGCCAGGAATGGCATCGACTGAGAAAGATGCGAGTCACATCTACACGCTTTCACGAGGCATGCCATGTTCGCTGTCATACATCTGCTGAAAATCTGGCACACAGAATTTTGAGGGGGAATGTCATGACAAAGGACATGAGGAGAGGAATCGATATGGAGCCAGTTGCCGTGACAGAGTACTGCAGTTTAAAAAATGTAAATTATTCACCCTGCGGGTTCATCATACACCCTGATGCTCCATGGCTGGGATGCTCTCCCGATGGAGTCGTTTTCGATCCTTCTGACAACCCACCATTTGGCCTGCTGGAAATAAAATGCCCCAACATCCAGAGTTATGTTGACTGTCCCTACCTCAAAATGTCAGACGGTTCTTTGCAGCTTAGGAGGCAGCACAAGTATTACTGGCAAGTGCAAGGTCAGATCCTCCTAACAGGTTTCGAGTGGTGTGATTTTGTTGTATGTGCGCAGGAGGACATGTTTGTTGAGCGTATATACAAAGATATTGATGTAATGCGCACCATTAGAGACCGAGCAGATCTGTTTTTTTTTTACCACTACCTACTGAAGTGTTTGCGTGTTTAGGTCATTTTTAGATAACCAGTGAAGTATTTCTCAATTTCTACAATTGTACAAATGTTGCTTTATTTCATGACTGTGTGTTACAGTGTGGCCACATACCACTGGTGGTCCATTCAATTATAATATACAGCATTATATTTATTGTATTATTATTTGTTATTTACACTATAAACAATATTTACATATATATACAAAATACTCATATATACACACATACTATATTTATACAATATATATACACCTGTATCTATTATATTACATTAGACATGTATATGTACTAGGGGTGGAACGGTACACAGAAGTCACGGTTCGGTTCATACCTCGGTTCAGACATCACGGTTCGGTATGATTTCGGTACAATGGAGTGAAAAGCAAAGCAAAAATGCAGAAGGCATTTTTATAAATGTCTTAAGCCTTGTATTTTTTAAAATAAGTTTTATTAATAAAGGCATAGAACCAGTTTATTTGTAGTGCACTGACAGTAGTTTTATATAATTAGTTTATTAATTAAATTATTAAAAAGACGAAAAGACCTTGAGATATGTTTGGTAATTGTACCTGAATGAATTTAAAATTAATTTGCTATTTCAGATCAAGATATTTGTTTTCCTTCATTTTAATTAACTAACTTTATTCTCATCTGAATTATAAATAATTGATTTCCGTATAAAATAATACTACCATAAAAACTTTTGTTAACAGTTGTAGGTTACAGTTTGACAAGAGTTTAGAGTGTGACAAAAGCACAAGGTTGTGTTTTATTGCGAGTGTACACAAATATAAGTAAACAATTTGCAGTTTTAATGATGTCCTGTATGAAAAAAATGACGGAGTATGTTTTTACGTTTCCACTGTTCGATCGCCCGTGCCTCTCACACACACACAAACTGTTCATCGCGCGATTCGCGCCCGCGCCTCTCTCTCTCTCTCGCACGCGCGCGCACACACACACACACACTGTTCATCGCGCGATTCGCGCCCGCGCCTCTCTCTCTCTCTCGCGCGCGCACACACACACACACACACTGTTCATCGCGCCCGCGCTTCTCTCTCTCTCGCACGCGCACACACACACACACACACACACACACTGTTCGATCGCGCCTCTCTCTCGCACACACACACACACACTGTTCATCGCGCCTCTCTCTCTCTCTCTCTCTCTCTCTCTCTCTCTCTCTCTCTCTCTCTCTCTCTCTCTCTCTCTCTCTCTCTCTCTCTCTCTCTCTCTCTCTCTCACACAGACACACACACACACACACACTCCTGCATTGCAATCTTGATCGCAGCCTGTTCATTGCTGCGTTCACAGTCACACCAAAAGCGAATAGAGCGAAATTTATCGCTATTTAAGAGGGTTTTTTTATTTGTACCGTGTATTCTGCGTGCAAATTCGTGCACCGAACCGTGACGCCCGTACCGTTTCGGTTCAATACGAATACATGTACCGTTCCACCCCTAATATGTAGATATATATTTATTGTATTATTATTTGTTATTTACATATATATACAAAATACTCATATATACACACATACTATATTTATACAATATATATACACCTGTATCTATTATATTACATTAGACATGTATATGTACATATATATTTAGATTTGTATAGGCTAGTTAATAAATATGTTGTTATGCATTATGAAATTATAATAAAAAATGCATAAGGAAACACTGTCTTAGTTTTGTCTGTTGATCAGAGTGTGAAATCCATAGTTTTTACAAAAGTATATGTACAATATTTACATTTACCTTAGCACATTAACAAGGATGAGGGTTTTTAGACTCAGTGGCTCCATGCCTTGACAAGTGGTCCACATTGGTAGTTCACAAGCAAACATGCCACTGTAAACAGTTGGTTTATGCTACCAGAAATGGACAAGGGGATGACTGTGTCAAACAACTTATGCTCCTTCACTCGACGGATAAGACGTTCAACGTGTACCCTGAGCCTGGCCACAGACTGAGTGTGTGTCACTTCATGAGGTAGCATTTGTTTTCCCTTGGTCAGGAAAACAGGCCGGTGAATTTTGCATGGCACTAGGCTGTCAATTAAGAAGCCCTTATCCACCATGATGGCCATGTCAGGGGTAAGAAGGTTAATGATCCCTGACTGTTTGAACAACTCCCTGTCACTTATAGACCCTGCATAGAGTCCAGACACAAATGTTATTGCACCATGAGGTGCCATTCCTATTAAAGCCTTGAATGTGCAGTGAGACTTATAGTTTGAAAAAACCTCACTTTGTAATAGCAAAGAGGAAGGTGTTTGGCAGCGGATCTCAGTACAATCCAGGATAACCTGTGTGTCTCGGAAAAGATGAAATTCCTCTGGCAAATGGGCTCGTACTCTCTCTTTCGGCATCCAAATGCACACTGACCCCAGGACAAAGTACAGGAAGTTGGCCCAGGTTGTTATGATGCGGCTCACAGTGGCCTGATGTACATGGAAGCGATGACCAAGGTCCTTTTGCTTGAGGCCCAAAGCAAGATGCATCATGAACAGGAAGAACTCATCTATTGCAGGAAGTGCCCGAGTGTTTCCAGCCTCCTTGGTGACTTTGGAGTTGGTGACACGAATCATTCTGTGTGTTGCCGGTTCAATCAGTTCCCAGAAGGCCATCAGGTGGTTATAGGTTGCAAATCTGTCAAGAAATAAACGTGCATTGGTTCTCACATGGCATAAAAGACTTACACTTAGCTTTATAATATAGTCATTTTCAGTTTAGGAAATAAGAATGGTGAACTACAAGTAATTGATACAACAATCTTGTAATACATCATGAGTCATGAAAATTATGGAATTCCGTATGTATGATTAAACTAACTCTGATTGCTGTTGAAGACAACATATGTTATTCATACATATAATTATGTTAGCCTATGTTGTTATTATTTTGGTCGGTGTAGCCTACTTTTACGTGCAGCTAGCTTATACAACTCAAATAATATTTAATAACACTGTGGACTAGTGTTTTCAAGACAAAGGCAACGCTATTACAAATGCTTATCACAGGCAATATAATTTTACCTTGTATAAAAGCGTATGTCCTCATCGGACCCAGCAAATCTCTGGAGACCGAAGCGAAGTATGATCTTGGTCTGGTCCAACTGCTTCCGTAGATCTTCTATCTCCCTCGTCAACTCCTCATTTTCATGTAATACCATGTCCACAGCTGCAGCTTCGGGAACTGAACAATAATCGTGTCCAGTCCTCTCCACGTCAATATCCATATCTTGCTCTACGTCCGAGTCAGGATCAGGGGGCAGCGGTCTCTCTCGCCGTTCCCAAACACTCGACCTCGGCGGCTGCACTTGGTAACGGTTCCACTCAAACAGTGTAGGGAAAGCACCTTTTTTCAGACGTCTCAGTCTAGTCCCTTCCATAAAGTCATCAGGTTTGAAATGAACACTACACACCTTTGTGTTTTTGTTGACTTGGAAGTCATCCCTCCTGATCTTAACGATCCATTTTTTTCTGAGATCCTCTTCCACGGGAAATGAATGAAAACTCACAGTCGAGTTGTATCTTGCCGACACAACGCACGACGGCACACAACAATGTTCCGAACTAGGTCGCATTAGCTTTTGATATCGGAAAACCTTTTTCTCCATAGTTAAGCTGCCAAGATAAGAATAACTAGAATGTTTGTCGTTGTTAACTTTCGCGCGTCAGATCTAATACGGAACCGGAAACTGTTTGCCCAGTAGAGAGTGTAGTCGGAAACACGTCACAATCCCCGCTGCATAGAGCCTATTACCAGCAAAACAAAACTATCAAAAACTGTTATCAACACAAAGATGTGGTTAAAACCCCAAACTTATATATAACAAGAGCTCCAGTGTAACGTTAACTTAACTTACCTCTTCTGAAAACGGTTGAGATGCTAACGGACTTTTTCGAAGACACAAAACCATTTCTGTAAAGTAAATATTCAACAGAAGCGTATCAATTACACGTAAGAAAGGTGTCAGGAACGTTTGTATGTATTATTTGTGTGATTTTGTTAACTAAAATTACCTGAAAGCAGTGAAAACAACAGCGAGAGACGCTATAGTTTTGCTGTTTGTCAGTTGATGAGTGTCCTCGTTTCCATGGTTTCCATCTGCTCGCGCGCGCTCCGGTCTTTGAATGCGACTCGAATGTTTACGCGCACGCACATTAAAACCATAGAACACTTCAAGGCACGCATTTAAATAAACATCTATAATTTAACATATAACAATTTAAAATATCATTAATTTTAAATCATGAATTTAAAACTCATTGTGTAGTTCTATGACCCATTCACTTGAAAAATGCTTTATTTTTTATACCATCACATTGCTTTTATTTTTATTATATATAGCCGATTTGTAAAAGCACTAAAGACTGCTTTACATAAATGAAAGATGGTAATGAAATAACGGGCCCGTGACGTTGCAGTTTCGTTGCCAGTAAGTCATAAAATTAGCAAGTTGTTTATGTATCTGGAACGTCCCCCTAAAGTCACATTGGAAACGTTATTATATGACCAACAGAGGACCGTATGGAAACGTTCTGTTAACGTCCCAAATGTCCTCTTTGTAACGTTTTTGTGTGACCATATTATCACCAATATCGAACGTCACCCTAAAGTAATAACGGGAACGTTATTATATGACCAACAGAGAACCGTATGGGAACGTTCTGTTAACGTCCCGAATGTCCTCTTTGTAAAGTTGTTGTGTGACCATAGAATAACCAGTATGGAACGTCCCCCTAAAGTCACATTGGAAACGTTATTATATGACCAACAGAGAACCGTATGGAAACGTTCTGTTAACGTCCCAAATGTCCTCTTTGTAACGTTTGCTATGTGACTATAAAATACCCCAAATAGAACGTCCCCCTAAAGTCATATAAGGAACCTTGAACTGCAGCACTTTCATAACCAAAAGAGGACGTTCTATGAACGTCCCTAATGTTCTGTAAAGGTTCGGAACTTTCGTTACCTTTAGAGAACTTTTAGGGAACGTTGCACAAGGTCGCGAGAACGTCACCTCCTACGTGGGAAGTTACCTGAAGAAAGTTGCTGCTATTGCCTGCTGGAGATTCTGTGTGTGTGCTGCTGGGTGTGACGGCCAAAGGGACGGAGAAATACCGCTCTTCCTGGTTCGTTGCGTTGACTGGAGCAACACTATCCAGTTTGATTCGCCTGCTTCAGGTACTGTTCTTGTTGCCATCACTTTTAAACCTCACGTCAAAGCCTTCGAACTCTCCTCCGAACTTTTTAACCTCACCAAACAAACTCAAAGCTCTTCTCCCGGCCAAGGGATTCTCGGCCATTGCACAGACTGCTTCACGTGGTCATTATACACCCGCACACACACATACACGCTCCGTACAAGCACGCGCATACACCAAATACGTATATGTATTTGTTTATTATTTATTTTCTTTGTTTTGTTTATTGCATTTTTTTTTTTTGTTGATGATGAAGTGGAACATGAAAGACTGAGTTTAAACAAATAGCGAACTTATGGACACTTGTGATCCAATAACTCTCATGATTTCTCTTTGTGGGAATATTTGAATGTAAACTTGAAATTGTTTCTTTTGTTTTGACATGTGAACAAAAAAATAATACAAACTCTGTGAAAATTGAATTGTGGGTATCAGTTTATTATTATTATTTTTTGTATGTAACAGTGGTTGGAGCTATCCAGCATATATATATATATTTTTTTTTGACAAGGTGAACTTGTCTGGCGCCCGAACAATTTAAGCTAAATTTACATAAATAAAAGCCCAAATTTGATTTGGGGCAGCCACCGTAACAAATGTGATCAAACCACCACTTATAAAAATGCTGTTGTAGCTAAACATATGGTTACATGCAATTGCATTGTTAAATTTTTTTTAACTAAATCCATTTGATTACACATATAGTTTCCATGCTTAAATTGTGAAATAAATGAAATAATAAATGAAATGCTTATGCTTATGCTTGAAATGCTTATGCTTAATGCTTAATAAATGAAAAGTAAAAGCACAAAAGTTCCATGGCCCTTTGGTGGTGATAAACAAATGCTGTTGAAAGAATCGGTAGGTAGAATTATGATGGCTGCCTCCATCAAAACAAGATTTCTTTGTACAACACAAAGCCTTAATAAAGCTTGAGAGTGCTTTTGCTCCTGATTAGCAATCAAATATTTGATTTGCTTCATGTTTAGGATGTAAAAACCTTAAGTTATAAATGGAATGATAAGTTCTGTCCAAACTGTTAAAATAACAATAGATTTGTTATGAAAAAATGTTAGAAAAGGAACTTGCACATTGATTTTACCATAGGTAAGGAGCATTTTCGGGCATGGCTCAAAGTGCTTCAAACATCCAGAAATAACAGTTTAATACATATTATACCACGGCCTGTTTAAATACTCGATTCTGATTGGCTGGAAGGTGTGCAGTAAAACCGTTTAATGCACAGGTAGTTCCAGTCAGTTTGATTACAGTTCGAAATTAATCCGCTACTATAAACATTGGTAACCATAGTAACAGAGTTACACTTGCAAAAGAGTGAGAGAGCCTAACGAAATAGCCTACTACTTTATATTACTTAGATACGTTTGAAGTGGGTCGCACACCGGACGAGAAGCGCAGCGCCGCGTCGCGCCACGTCTAGGACAACTCCAGGTATCGCACACCGGACACGCACATTCTAATGGCGTGAGCACAATTTTGAATCAACTCCTGGTAGAAGAGCTGCACGATGTGTGTTTTATCTTGATTTATTATTTTTTTTTTTTATGTTCATTGATTAATAGCTGATGTTTGAACGTTAATCAAGTAAAAGTGTCTATCACGTTGAGTCTGTTATTTTGTTGTAACGTTATCCGTTGTCTAGGCAACTATGTCACATAATACAATAGTATTTATTTAGCTAGCGTTTAGCTAACCCGAGTGAAAACAGCACAGGGTGAAGCCATGTACATTAACGACGATTTGAGACAAATAAATGCAAATTTAATATAAAACTATGCAAATGGCGCTCTGTGGCGCGGCAGGGTTTTGAACAAGGTCCTGAGCCGTAGCTGGGCGCCGCGGACAGACGCCGAATGGCGCCGCCGGTGTGTGTACACTCATAGAGAATAATGTGTTCGAATTTTAAAGACCTGGCGCTGCGCGACGCGGCGCTGCGCTTCTCGTCCGGTGTGCGACCCCCTTTAGGCTTTTTTTTTTTTTTTTTGAGGGAAAAGACAGAGCTAGATAAGATCGAAGACGACAAAAATGAGGTCAATACGAAAAAGACAACTAAATGGGCAGTTAACACTTTCAGTGACTTGTTGCGCCAAAGACAGAACAATTGTGATTTCGAGACCTAACGTTACTCTGCTTCTCTTTTAAATGAGACATTGCGGGAGTTTTATGCCTCTGTTCAGTCTACCGCTGGACGCGAATACAGTGTTGCAAGTTTGATGCGTCTCAGAGCAGGTATAAACCGTCACATTACAAAATACAACATCATAAGGGATAAAGACTTCAAGTCAAGCAATGCCGTCTTTAAATCAGTTTTAAAGCGCTACAGGAAAAATGGAAAAGACACCAGCGTTCATCATCCGTGTAAGAAAAGTTTGGTTTGACATACAGCTAATTCATTTAAATAAATGACATGATTAGTTCAAATAAAGCTTTCCTTGTCACTGTCAGTGTTGCCTATCATTCATAAATAATTTAAATAAATCCATGAATCATTAAGTTAGCTATATAGGCCTATGCTTAAGCAACGAGGGCAGGGACGGACTGGGACTAAAAAACGGCCCTGGACTTTGACTAGGCTCGGCCCAAAGCAATAGGCGTGCGGAAACTCGACAAAAAAAAAAAATTCCTCAGCACAACCTCTGTGCATGTTGCTCCTTTCATGTTCCTCAACTCTTTGACTGATATGGTTCCAGTCCTGCATTCCACTTATGAAGGGACTGGTTTCAGTTGGTTTGGCAAATGCTAAACATACTGCACAATACAGGGTATGGTTCTCTTCACAGTATGTAAGCCATTTTCTGTCTGTGCCATCTTTGTGTTTAAACACTCTCTGTACTGTCAGGTATTTTGTCTTCTTCTGAGGGTGGTATGTAAAAAAAACCTCTAGGCTGTGACTGTCTGACTTGGGGCGCTTAAAGTAATTTAAAGTTAAGCTGGAGTGGGCGTCTTTCTCTGCTCTTGGTCTAAGCTCACACTGAATAAACAAATGATGGAATGGATAAAAAAAAAACAGGTTTTATTCCAAGATAGCATGGAACATGCTACCAGCATATTATACAATCTATTCCATGCTGTCTTAAAATTAATTTATTACTTACTTGCCCTGTATCTGCCTGTGGAACCAGCTCATCTTTCTGTCCCTCATCATCACTGGTGCCATGTTGCTGCATAGCTGTCTGCCTCACTTCTTCACTGCTGGGTCTGCTGCTAATATTTAACTGCGAGGTGCTTCTGCTGGCTGTGCTGCTAAATATTTCAGTTAGTTTGCGACATTTAGCGGCTTCAGTATCTAAATTCTAAAAAAAAAATCTCTCGCCTTCTCAGCCCCACCCTTTTCATTCCGTTTTTTAATCCGCGGCCGCGTTATGCATATTGTTTGTTTGTTTCTATGCTTCTATCTAACGTCTTTGCTGTTGGTTTCTTCCTCCGCTTCCACTTCTTCTTCTCCTTACTTGGCGGCCACGGTCAGTGCAGCTGGCATCCAACTTAAAGGTGCATTGCTGCCACCTACAGTACTGGAGTGTGAAACAGATTAGTGGGGGAAAAAAAACAGGTGATGACTGCGTGTGTGGCGGGTGGTGGGTACCGTCCTGGAGTACCGGCCATTCTGTGATTCTCCAGATCACACAGATGGCCAGTCCGCCCCTGAACGAGGGGACTGTAGACTTTAAAGAGACGCTCATAGGTAACTCGCGCACGCATCTCTCTCTCTCTCTCTCTCTCTCTCTCTCTCTCTCTCTCTCTCTCTCTCTCTTTCTTCTCTTTCAGTTCTCTGTCTCTCTCTTTTGATAATGAATTTAAATAAATGTGATAATTCATTCAAATAAAAGCAATCCGATGGCTCTGCTTTATTTAAAGCGGACGGAGTGCTAGAACTAACTTAAGAAAAGTTAGTAACTTAAGAAAATAACCGTCATTTTTACACGTCTGTTAAAAAATTACATTGTAAACATCAGTTGCAGCTTTAACTTCTTATAAACTTGGCAAATAACCGAGGTATAAGCGGGATAATCCACGGCTAGCCATGCATTAAAGGATTTTAATGCACGACCTAGAGCAGGGGTCGGCAACCCAAAATGTTGAAAGAGCCATGTTGGACCCAAAAAAAAATAACAACTGTCTGGAGCCGCAAAAAATTAAAAGCATTATATAAGCCTTATAATGAAGGCAGCACATGCTGTAAGTGGTATATTAGCTTTATTAGTATCAAAATGATAAGTAGTCTATAAATTAGAGCTTAGATCGGGCCCAAAAAATCAAGCCCGGCCCGACACATTAAACGTAATTATGAGCCCAAGCCCGATTTTAACACGACCATTTTTTAATGCGTGGGTCGTTATAACTGACGTTCTCAACTTTCTTTCTCCCGCCCGCAACATTTATGTTTTGTCCCGCTCCCGCCCGCAAATAGACTTTTTTTCTGTACCTCCAAATACTTTCAAGTTAGCCTACGTGTCGCCACCATACATCCTCCTGATAAATTATTTGTTATTAAAGCAATAAAACACAAACCACTGTTAATTTAACATAAAAGCAAGCAGTTTACTATGCGTGCATGGTTTGGGATGAGTGAATCCGCGCAAAGTGCGCTCTCTTAATAATTCCTAAAAAGCTGACAGTTCATCGCAATCTCACACATCTCTGTTATTATCAATGAAGCTGACTGCACAATGAATCTTTCATAATATCCACACTTTGTTCGTTATATTTAGAGGATTTGCCAGCATACAGAATTCAGCACTGAACAAAAAAGTCAGTTTTGAGCGGTGAGGGGAGTCTATCTTAAATGCTTCTCATTGGCCATTGCGTTCAAGAAATCAACACATATGTCTGTGATTGGCTATATCGCTCAACGCTGCAAACATGTTATGAATAGAAATTCTGGCCTGTAAATCGTTTCTATTTTGTTTTAGTAGAGTGAGTGCATTACCGCCAGCGCTCGCACTCGGCCATCAAATCTAGTCCCGCGCCGCACTCTATTGCGTTGGAACTAAGTGCTCAGCTATCTTTCTCTTTTTCCCCTTGGGATCCATGGCCCATGACACACCCGCCGGTTAGTTTGTTTGTTTGTCAGCCACCAATCTGGCATCACGCCGATCTGACAGACACGTGTGTCACAGTCTATGACGTAAATTCTACGTTGACAGAAATGTTGAAATTAAATATTTATTATACACATTTTTACAACGTTGAAAAACTTAGAATGTTTGTCATGTTTTTCCTCCTACAGAAATTATATTAAAACAAAAAATATTTTTTCCATTTTCAAATTTTTGAAAAAGCTCCAGGGAGCCACTAGGGCGGCGCTTAAGAGCCGCGGGTTGCCGACCCATGACCTAGAGGTCGATCCGCTTCGCGTCGGGTGGTTCTTCGCCTCTACGTCGTGCATTAAAATCCTTTAATGCATGGCTAGCCGTGGATTATCCCTTACTAAACTCACAATTGCTGAATGATTTCCCTGCTCTACTTAGCCTGACTTTGTCATACTCATATTCTAGTCAGAATGTGAGTCTGATACTGCTCCATTGGGCTTTGATTATGAGGCGTGTCTTAATCGAACCAGGAAAAAAAAAACTCTGCACTCAATTGGATAGACCTACAACCAATCAGAGCAACGCAGTAAGTGACGTATGTTGAGCGACTCATATCAACAGAACTGAACTGCACTTCACGCACTCTGGAAAAAGTATTTAAAAGAAAAATGACTGTTAACGTCCTTTGCCGGTGTTGCAAAAAGAATTTAAGGATTTGCAGAGTACTTGCAAACTCGAAAAACATTTTTGAACGAAATAGAAAATGTGAATGTAAATACGAACAAGTTCTCCGTTTAGGATTAGATCTCGACAGTAAAGCCAACAAATCTACTTGCATTTGTCTGACCTGTCTCAATTTTATAACAGGGTTGGAGCGCGACTTGACTGATTTTAATAAATGGAGAGACGACGAAAGACACCAGGATGAAGAAGCGTGTTCATTTGAGTCTTCAGAAAAAAGAGACCGGGAGCCAAAATGATGTTTTAATGATGATTTAAATACAAAATGATGAGTAATTCTTGTACTTTGTCTTGTTTATTTGTTCTGTCTTGCGTGGTGTTTTGGACATGAGTCTGGCAAATAAACTGAATTGAGTAACATCATCTAATGATTTATTTAAAAAAAATAAACCGCTCATAAGGGGTACAGTGATTACCAGTATGGGTATGGTGTGCGAGTACAGTATAACAAAGCGTCACCATTGTTTGATGTAGCGATGGCTTTGACATGAGTAGCATCGCCCTGATGCCCATTTTGGTTGCTTCTTTTACTTGGTCCTCCATGAGTGCGACCAAAGGAGAAACCACAATGACAACAGGCTTTTCATTGTGTCCCATATTCTTAGCGACCATCGGAGCCAGCTGATAAATTAAACTTTTGCCGAATCCTGTAGGAAGGACGGCAAACACATCTTGACGATCGACAAATGCCTTTATTGCAGTTCTCTGTTCGTCTTTTAAAATTAATGCCCTGTCGATTTCTTTTACGACAGACGCAATAGCGGAATCTATACATCTCAGTTCTCCAGCTGCAGTCATCTTTGAGGAAAACCAGGTTAACCCAAGCGCTCTTTGATAACGTGATGATTACGTAACTGCAGATCATTTGTCCATCATCGTATAAAGCCCGCCCTGGCAATTTGATTGGCCCGAACCATTTTTTGACTGATCATAATTACTCCTCAATGGATCGAGTCCAGACCGAACTTCCCGACCAAAAAATTTTGTGGGCGGGGTTCGGGCTGGCATCCAGGCTATGCTCTACTTGGTGTAAGCATGAGTCTTACAACAGGACCTGAAAAAATAAATAGTTTTTACTATATATATATATTTTTTTTTTACTGGTTTCATTGTATTAGGGTGGATCATGGGGCTCATCATCTAAGAGCAAAATCAGGGTATTAGATTATAATACAAAGCAGAATTAGATAAGTAATAACACTGCCCTGTTTGTCAACTGAAAGAAAAAATAACAAACAAAAATAATTACAATGTAATTGCCTCCCCCTAACGTTGCTCCAAACCATTATGTTTTACAACCGTGGCAGTCAAGCTCCAAAAAAGGTCCATAATACTTATGATCTCTTTATTTTACTTATTCAATGTTCTGTGGTCTATATAACAGGTCTTCTGACACCATACAATACATTTATAAAAACCTCTTCTTGTGGCATGATTCTTTCTTTGCATTTTGCAAAGATGTGATGTGAGATGAGATGTGAAAGCTAGGGCTGAATTCAAGATTATAAGTAAATAACTTAAATTTCTCTTTGTTACTCACATAATCTTATTGCATGGCTTCAGAAGACTATGAATATTGCTGGGTTTGTATTTTTATTTTTTTACAACAACTTTTATAACATATCAGTGTATCTATTCTCAAAATAAAATATGCATTGACAACTTGTAAATTCTTTTTCCAGCCATTTCCGATTCTGAGATGTAGCATGCCTTTTAATTTTTTTTGGAAATGTTGTCAAAAGATTCTGAAAGAAACAAAGTACGTTAATTTAATTAATGCAGGCATTAAGTAATGGGATGTCATGTATTAGTGATTTTACCATCTGTTTCAATAATCTTTATTTACAGTGTAGTTTTAACCTGCTTACCTGTAGAATTCTGGCCTGATATTTGGTCCACCCTTTATCTGGCTGTGGTTCCTCCATCATCCTGACACTCTTCAGCAACTGGTCCAAGTCTTTGAATGGAGGCCACTAGGAGTGGCCATCTGAGTACCAGGACTTTGCTATTGGTCCAGTTGTCCCTTCTACCACAAAATCCACTATCAGGAAAATGTTAAAAAAAAAAAGAAAGAAATTTTATTACTGCAACAACCTAGAGCCCCATAATGTTTCAAGACACTTATTAACGAGTTACCTGAATCGGAATAAATTTCATCCTGGGTCTCAGAACTGTGCTAACAATTTGGTGATGGTAAACAGTAAACAATAACATAGCCTACTCTATAACAACGAAACGAGCTGACCTGGCTGCATCAACAACATGCGGCTAAGGGCCGTTACATAGTCAACGCGAGCGACGCACTCCCTTTCATAGTCTAAACAGTGGACGCAAGCAGACGCAAGCGTCACGGGTGATCCGTGAAATGCAATACAAAGCTCACGCAACAGGGGGTAACAGTAAAAAAATAATACTAAAAAAATAAAATACTTTAGGTAAAAACATTGTGCTCCGGAAACTACAGCATTGATTAATTGCAGGGTGGGAGAACAGACACGCTAAAATCACAAAAAAATATGGAGAAGGTGACGGACAAGACAGACGCCAGTGATGCAGACCCAGCTGAAAGCGAAATGCTGTCGAATTCTTCACACACACCCACACACACATATGTGAAGCCCTGGGCAGTATGAGAATACTTTGGATATAGAAAAAATGGAATTTACAGTATAATGCAGATGTCACGTAAAACACGCAAACTGGTAGATGTATGGATGAATAAATTGAAAGTAAAGCTGTACAATAAATCAAATTCCGACATGATCTGTGAATATTAAAGCACAAAGACTACTATGTAAATATATAATCTGCTTGTTCTGCATGTCTCTGTGTGAATGAGCTGTGCTGTTTCGTCTACTTACTACATACTCAAGTACACGGCGCGCTAATGGTGTTTTCAGCATCTCACAAACAATACGAGGACATGAATACATGAACATTTCCAGAGCTGCTCTGAGAGAACGCCTAATGAGCATTTTCATCATTTTATTTGAGAAAAAACATTGTCAAAGACACTGAAACAGGACTTAGCAAGCCGTCAAAATAAAAGTTTGGTTTTACTAGAAGAAATTATGACATATATATTACTATTTTAGGCCTACAATAGAATGAACTTCTCATAATAATGTTAACAACAACAATAATAATGCTACAATTTATTTAAACATTATTTAAGGAATCTATATTGTTTGTCTATGGTTTAATTGAGTAAATCTGTTTTGCAGCACTTTGCCAAAAACTAAAAGGATAAAACGTTTGCTAGAAGCGTGACAGCTGAACATATGTAAAGTCAGGTTTATTCAGCAAATGCTTATGCCCCGTTAATGCTTGCTCGAAGCAAAGCAAGTGTGAGCAATATATGAATGAACATATGTAAAGTCAGGTTTATTCAGCAAATGCTTTTGCTTAAGCAAGTGTGAGCGATAAATGAACAAAGGTGAAGGCAGGTTCTCACAGCAAATGCTTATGCCCCGTTGATACGGGCTCTAAGCAAAGCAAGTGTGAGCGATAGACACAGAAAGTGCTGTAAACATTATTCGAATAGGAAGATGTGCACTAAAAACACCATACTATTGGTGATGGAAAAGTGTTAATTTGTTCATCCTCCTTCTCACAAGAGCCCCTTTTACTTTCTCGGTTGCTCGCCTTGCCAAATGATGAAGGTGTGACTTGCAGTACATGGAGGCTGCCAACTTAACCAAGGTGTGAACATGATTGTCCTTAACACTGGTCTCAAATATGTGGTTGTGCAACTCTGAAAAAATATTCTTGTCAGCACAATCACTCAGAACCTGAATTATAATGGCAGCTGTCACTCCTTTTCCTTGAGGAAGCTTTCCTCCACTGGTCTTCAGAAGTCTTTGAAAGCACCTTTCAGAGGCTTTACACACCTCCACAATGCTTGTTGATTGATTCTGTAAGCCTCCCCTGTTCTTCAGGGCAATGAAAGCATGCATGCTGGAATCAGAACTCAGTGCAAGAGAACAGGGGATGCACAAGATTTTCTCCTTCATCTTTTCACCACAAATCCAGCAATGTAATGGATAGCGGCGTCCTTGAACTCGGATATTGAATCGACATAAGGTATGATGCTGTAGTCGTGGTCAGAATCCAGAGGGAGTGCTGGTGTGACATCAAATTGACGAGAAGCTGGACCAACTGTCACTGCCAACATGTTGGTTCCATCTCTAATGAGACAGTTCTCTGTTCCATTTTTCACTTGATATCTCAAAAGTGTTTGTACGCAGCTTTGAACTGTCGGGCAGTTGGGTTGTTGTTGTAGCCTCTGCGTGCCCTAACTGCAGAAAAGAACAGCTCAAGATTATCCTGACTGAGTTTTTAAGTGAGGAGATACTTACAAGGTGCATCCTGTGCTTCAACCAGCTCTTTAAAGATGTTGGAAATGCTTCTGGAGCTGGTAACAAATCCAATGGGACCCGTTTTCCTAGGACCTGCATAAAGATGTCTCTCAGAGCTATCTCTGAGATGCAGAAGGAAATTTTCAGCTCTCTCCAACAGACTCAGCATGTGAAGTTTATTACAAGTTCTCAAAGGAGCTTTGGAACCCTTTGCCAGAGGGTTACTGCTGTCGAGAACATCAAAAGCTAAATCGATTGTTCTCAGAAATTCAACGGTTTCCTCAGAACCATGAAACTCCTTGTTGCAGAATTCAAAGGCATCGGCAACGCTGCTGCTGAAAACTTGAGCAGCAAGATTTACCTTCATCTTCTGATTTCTCCACAGAATATGTGCCATCTTCATCTTATTACCCAGCCTCAAGCCCTCAGTCTCCTGAAGTTTGTTGAGGTTGTTGTGGAAAAATTAACATTTTAGTTGTCATTTGCTTTTGTGTGGGTTTTCTTTTCTAATTAGGGCCCAAGCCCAAAGGGCGAAGGCCCTATTGTTTTCCTTAGGATTATTTATTATTATTATTATTATTATTATTATTATTATTTTTCTGCTACCTTTTGGACACTTTTGGAGGCCTTAACATGCTCAAAAACTCCTGAAACTTTGCACACATGTCAGAACCCGCGGCCATCAGGGCCGGGCTGAAGATGGTACCCGGGCGTGGCAGGGGGGCTCGACAGCGCCCCCTGGAACGGGGTCCGAAAACATGGTCCATAAATCAAACACGCTTGCATGTAATAATATGAAACTCGGTACACATGTAGATCTCCTCGTTTCATATATACTTCACACTCTTACTTTTTACCCCAGCCCAACAGGAAGTCGGCTATTTAGGGTTGTTGGTAAAACACACGCAATGGAATGTGAAATACTCCTCCTAGAGAATTCAAACAAACGGCACGAAACTCGGTCAGCATGAAGTCAAGACATTGAGGATGAAAGTTTGCGAGGGGATTTTTGATATCTCGAACGGTTTGGCCGTGGCGAGGAAACGAATTTATGGCGAGAAACAACAAACAAGAAGTGCGTTATAACTTCTGCATACATTAACTGATCTTGATGAAACTTCAGCAGTGTGATCGCTGTAAGAGGCCGATCACATGGATGTGACTATTGTGAGTCAAAGTTATAGCGCCACCAACTGGCAGCAGGAAGTGTGTCACTTTCTAAATGCTTTTGACAAAAGTGGGGGGGTTCGTTTTATCTACAGTAACAAAACTCGATATGTATATTGTACTCTTCGAGCCGGACAACTTTCTAATTTACCGTAATTAGCTACGACCAACAGGAAGTCAGATATTTTGGTTTGAATGTGGATTTCAGATTCTGAGTTTTTAGCTACTCCTCCTAAGTAGTTTATTTTATTCATGCCAAACTTTTTCAACATGATGAAAATACATTGAAGATGCTAAATTGTGAACAGATATTGAATATCTCAAACGGTTTTGCTATGGTTGAGGGATTCAAGTAATGTCAAAAAAAGAATCAGGGCATGTCTCATATCTTTCTAAAATGTAATTATACACCATTTATTTTTATATAAAATTATACAAATATTAGAACTAAACCCATTTTATTCCTTTTTTTCAATTTAAGAATTATTTTTAAGTTTAAAAACAGCCAGAATGGTTGTTTAGTCAAAAATAATAATAATCCAAATCATATATAGTGCTATACTGCCCTCTTGTGTTCAAAATCAGGTAGGCCTATTGAATTTATAAATATTTATATATTAGGGATGTTACTATGGGAATATTTTCCCACCGGTTAATCAACGTGTGATTGTGTAAACCAATTGTGTAAACCTCCCGCTGGGGGGTTTAAAAACACTAACTTGAAAGCGAAAGTATAATATGGACGTCCGCACAGACATTGAAATGGTGGCGCTCGAATGAATTCCTATGGAAGTAGAAATTAACTAAACGTTCGCTCTGTTCTGCTCGCTCGTCGCCATGGACGCGCACCATTATGAATGCCAGTGCAGCCGCATACTTTTTAGTGTCACTAAAATTAGTGCAATTTCGGGGGCCGATTGCTTGAATTGTGAGTTCAATAGTCTATTATTTTCAGAGCCGGACAGTAACGGAGTACATTTACTTGAGTACAGTACTTAAGTACAATTTTGAGGGATCTGTACTTTACTCGAGTATCATTTTTGGGGAGTACTCATGACTTTACTCAAGTACATTTGAGAGGCAAATATTGTACTCTTTACTCCAATACATTTCTATCCATAACCGTGAGTACCCGAGTAAAAAAAAAAAAAAAAGTAAAGAAAAATCTCGGAAACCCTCAATTTGTTGTTTCCCTCTCAAACGTGATTGGATTGTGCAGGCGCCACTGATTGGGACAGCCTATCAGCAATCACTTTCAGCTTTCCGACAAAGTCAACTCCATGGTCAGATTTTATATTACACATTAATGTAAGCCAAGCATTGAGTATGTGGTGTGTTTAACACAGTCAGGTTCAAATGTGGCAGTGGCGTAGCCACGAGGGATTTCTGATTTCTTAAAAAAAAAAACTTTAGGAGGCAAAATATATTTTTACCGATTATGTGAATTACACTGCGCAAACCAAAGTAGGCTACTACCCAGCGAATGAAGAAGGGTTTGCGCTCAGTCTCCACAGTACATAAAATATTAATTTTGTTTTATTTTATTTTTCGGGTTTGCATTTATGAGGAAAAAACAATGTTATGGACGTGTTCTCCGTTACGGACGTGAGCGCTCTGAAAGCGGCATAAAAAATGCTTTAAAACTTTCACAGAGACATCAAACAGAAAACACAAAACCTTTCTTTAACCTGAATTTCGTTTTGCATTAATTGTATCTTAATTTGAATCAATGTTTCATCAACCAATTGCCTGGGTTTAATAAATAAGAATAGCAGACGATAGATAAGAAATGGAGGCGCCGGCACGTGAACTGGATCTCGTCTCATAAATGAACCGAAACTCAGTGTATAAGGTAGCCTACTTGCCTCTCACAGACATGTCTACTTTTAAACAGAAAAATTCAAAACGAAAGAAAACAGACTACAGACTGCTCTCTGCTTATGTAATCCGTATGAAATGTGCATTTCTCTCTGGCGCGTTCACTACTGAAGATCGCGAGTCAGCATCGTCAACTTCATCTAGCCGACACTGACAAAGAAAACACTTGTTTATTAACAAGTGTTTATTAATAAACAATTAAAATATCTCCTTGCTATATTTTACATATTCATAATCATTCCTTTTGCCGATTCTTTGTGACAGCTTTTAGGTGCTTTATTGGCAGCGCCACCCTTACATGTGGTGTGTGTGTGTGTGTGTGTGTTGTCCCCGCATTTAAAGATGGGACCCCCCAAAAATTTAATTAAATTAAATAAAGCAACATGGTAAAAAGATGAAAATGACTTGATTTTACTTTCAATTCCTTTTACATTCTCCAAGGTATTAACATTAACATTTTTCATAACTCCATGTAGGACGTTTCTGTGCATAAATGTAAGCACTGTGGCAGTAGATTAGTAATGCAATATTTAGAAAATCTACTCTTGTACTCTTGATACTCAAGTACTTTTAAAAACAAGTACTTTAGTACTTTTACTTAAGTAGACATCTGACTGTAGTACTTTTACTTGTACTTGAGTAAAATTTAGCAAGGGGTATCTGTACTTTTACTCAAGTAACGAAGCTCTGTACTCTATCCGCCTCTGATTATTTTTCACGGAAAACACAACAATAAAAGAGTACAATGACAGATTCGCTTAAATAGGCGTTTTTACATAAAATAGCCTATTCCATCATCATCTTTTCAGTCAGCTCTTCACTCTCGTGATTAATGAAATTTGACTCCTGTTGCTGATATTTGCTGCAACTTTCGTTCAGCTCACAATTTAGTAAGCAAACACGTTTCAAATGTGTTTTTATTTTATTTTTGTGTATGTGTGTGTATATGTATGTATATATATAAATATAGCTTATGTTTCAAATATGAGTTAATTAACAATCGTTGGAAAGAATGATACTTTTAAACATAACACTAAACCGTCATTAGGTGTCGCCAGGCGACCGTCTTAATGAGCGAGTCATTGATTCATTCGTTTGAACGACTGAGTCATTCATGAATGAGATAGATGTTTATGGATTGATTGGTCATTGAATCTTTGAGTCAACCGATTCGTTCAAAATGCTGAATCATTCAGTAATGAGAATGTTTGAGAAAAACATGTTTGCTGTGAGATGCGCGATGGTTCTGCTGTGATCTTTGTTTAACTATTTTCGCTGCTGAAACAGAAAAAAAGTCAATATTGCATGTAAAATGTAAGTGATTTGACTTGTGTGTGTGTGTGTGTGTGTGATTGTGTGTGTGATTGTGTCTGTTACAGTGATAAGAGTTTAACCCTTGTTAAACTTTAGGCCTTGTCTTTTTGGATATATATCTTTTTATATTAAAACATAGTCATACAACCCATATATTTTAAATGTATTGTTTGCTTTAAATTACATTAAGATTGTATGTTTGGTAATTGAACCTGAATGAATTTTAAATGAATGTGCTATATTTCAGATCATATATTTGTTTTCCTTAAAATTTGAACTAACACTAACTTTATTCTCATCTGAATGATAGATTATTTATTTCTGTATAAAATAAAAACACATTTGATTTTTCTTTTTTAATCAATGTAGAATGTGTAACTGAAAAAATAAACAGATTAGGGCTCTGTTTGATGACAAGAAATGAAAACCAATGCGATATGATGAATGTCCAAAAGATGGCTCCCACAGACTGTTTTTAAATAGGATTGTTTGATATTTTTTGCTTTTAAACTGTGTGTGTGTGTGTGTGTGTAAGAGATTTTGGTTGGGTGACAGTTGTAGTTTACAGTTTGACAAGAGTTTATAGCTTGACAAAAGCACAATGTTGTGTTTTATTGCAAGTGTACACAAATATAAGTAAACACTTTGCAGTTTGAATAATGTCCTGTATGAACAAAAGGACGGAGTATGTTTTTATGTCTACATTGTTCAATTACGCCACACACACACACACACACACAAACACACACACACACACACACACACACACACACACACACACACACACACACACACACACAAACACTATTTTTCTAATCAGATCAGGCAAGTAATATTCTGTCTTGTCTCTTAAAAAAACAATATATATATATATTTATGTATATATATATATATATATACGTGTGTGTGTGTGTGTGTGTGTTTGTGTGTGTATATATATAAATATAGCTGCGAGCAGCGATGAAAGGGCCAAAGCCGGCGGCACCGCCACCCCGGTTATAGCGCCACCAACTGGCAGCAGGAAGTCTGTCACTTTCAAAAAGCTTTGAAATCACCTGATTGCTTCAAACTTCACTACTATGATGTAAACACACGGCAGATGTAGACCTGGATGTAGACCTGACCTTTCAGAAGGTTGCTCTCGCATACTTTGTGGTTGATATGTGCCCTCAATGCACACTTTTGCAGAGCCCACACTGATACAAGCTCTACAGCACACTTCTTTTCGACAGTCAAAGCAGGGTTACGTTTTTGCACGTCGTGCACAATAACCCTAAAGGCACCAGGGTGGCGGTGCCACCGGCTTTATATATATATATATATATATATATATATATATATATATATATATATATATATATATATATATAAATATAGCTGCGAGCAGCGATGAAGGGCCAAAGCCGGTGGTACCGCCACCCCGGTGCCTTTAGGTAACTAAAGGCACCGGGGTTGCGGTGCCACCGGCTTGGGCCCGTAATCGCTGCTCGCAGCTATATTTATTATTATTATTATTATTATTATTATTTTTCTGCTACCTTTTGGACACTTTTGGAGGCCTTAACATGCTCAAAAACTCCTGAAACTTTGCACACATGTCAGAACCCGCGGCCATCAGGGCCGGGCTGAAGATGGTACCCGGGCGTGGCAGGGGGGCTCGACAGCGCCCCCTGGAACGGGGTCCGAAAACATGGTCCATAAATCAAACACGCTTGCATGTAATAATATGAAACTCGGTACACATGTAGATCTCCTCGTTTCATATATACTTCACACTCTTACTTTTTACCCCAGCCCAACAGGAAGTCGGCTATTTAGGGTTGTTGGTAAAACACACGCAATGGAATGTGAAATACTCCTCCTAGAGAATTCAAACAAACGGCACGAAACTCGGTCAGCATGAAGTCAAGACATTGAGGATGAAAGTTTGCGAGGGGATTTTTGATATCTCGAACGGTTTGGCCGTGGCGAGGAAACGAATTTATGGCGAGAAACAACAAACAAGAAGTGCGTTATAACTTCTGCATACATTAACTGATCTTGATGAAACTTCAGCAGTGTGATCGCTGTAAGAGGCCGATCACATGGATGTGACTATTGTGAGTCAAAGTTATAGCGCCACCAACTGGCAGCAGGAAGTGTGTCACTTTCTAAATGCTTTTGACAAAAGTGGGGGGGTTAGTTTTATCTACAGTAACAAAACTCGATATGTATATTGTACTCTTCGAGCCGGACAATTTTCTAATTTACCGTAATTAGCTACGACCAACAGGAAGTCAGATATTTTGGTTTGAATGTGGATTTCAGATTCTGAGTTTTTAGCTACTCCTCCTAAGTAGTTTATTTTATTCATGCCAAACTTTTTCAACATGATGAAAATACATTGAAGATGCTAA
>NW_026606705.1:4525000-4600000 GCF_029890125.1 Rhinichthys klamathensis goyatoka
GAATTTAATGGAAATTAAACCAAAAGGATGAGGAGTGATTGATTTATTTTCCCTAAAGAATCTGCATGTCATGCTACCCTAAAATGATCTCACTACCCCCCACCCCAGTTGAGAATCAATTGCAGTGACAATGCACAAGCTGATCTGTCACTTACATCCAACCAAAACAATAAAACGTGGCTGTGGTGGAATATTAAAATTGGTAGAAAACATTCAACTGGGCACTATAGGCTATTGTATGACACACATACACCCATATGAATGTGCACGTACAGACACAAACGCACATGTGTGCATGCACAAACACACACATTATGCACATACACTCCCTATATTCACAAATATTTTATTGTTGCAGCCATTCATTTAAAATAAACCTGTTGTGGCATATCACTTGGAGTACCCTTTTTGTGTTTGGTTTCTGAATCACAGGTGTTTGATTTTGGAGATGAGGTCATGACTGCAGCTGCTGATGAGGCCGAAACCAGCACATCCAGTGCAAGTAGACTTTGACTAGTTAATTTTAATTAACATTATTTTATATATCCTCTATATTGACAAGGCCTTTTTGAAGGATTTTGGTTTACTTATAGCCTTTTTGTGCACTTGAGCTTAAGTGAGAGTTTGTAGATGTTTAAGGCTGTTGTGTCGACCTTGATTTATTGCAATATTGAGGTGTTCCGCTTTATTTTGATTTTAGAAAATAAACATGATTTCTCATCTTACAAATCAATTTTTTATTTCACCTGCATGCCTTAAGTCACCTGCATGTCTCTGAGCTCTCGAGGACTACGTGCATCTTTTTTAGCCACATTCAGTACGAGTAAAATACTTAAGAACTTTTGAAATCAGATACTCCAAGACTTTTACTCAAGTTGTATTGGAATTGGTGACTTGTAATTTGTAATGGATTTTTTTTACTGTAAGGTATCTCTACTTTTACTCAAGTATGGTTTTCAGGTAACGTTACTCTTTACACCTCTGCTTAGGCCTATATAATGATGATTCAAATAATCATAATCTTGCATTATACTGATGGAGACAGTGGACTTACCTGAAAAAGGTTAACCCGGAAGAAGAGACTTGTCTCTTAGAACACATGTATTCTACACAGCAAGACATGTTCGCACGAGGGACAATATGCTAGCAACAAGTAAATTGAAGTACATCAAGGAAAATGAAATCACGGAGAGAAAAAACAGTTAACACACTGAATTAACAAAATACCACCTATAACACAATACTTGTCTTGAATGGTGATCAGAAGTTTCCAAGGTTGCCTCAGATGTAAAGTTATTCACTGTCAAAGTGACGCCAAAATGTATTGGAGTCAATGGAATGCTAATAGCAGGTGTTGGCTTGTTAGCCAATGGATGCCCCCATAGAAGGTACGCTATCCGGATGCTGGATTACCCCCTTGGCCTTGCCACGCCTGAAATGTAGGCGACTGCAGTGAGGGGAGGTGTGCAAAAAGTGCAGGCAAGCCGGACACTTCCTGAATCTCGATGTCTTGTGGACTGCAAACGTCAGCAATGGAAGAGATTGCGTTCGCGTTCTTTATTGCAGACCAAGTGGCTGCAATTGAAATACCACTGTTTTTACACAAATATGGTTATGATGAGGAGGATCAAGGTGAACTGTGCTCATTACTTAAAAGGGCTAATATTTTCAGTTTGTTCTGTGAGTGACGTCATTGGTGATGGACTGAAAATATGCTGTATTAAGTGAAGTTTCAAGGTGATATTTATTTTAGAAGTGTCATAAAACGGGAACAAGTTTCTGTATGCATTGTTCTGCCTACAGTTCTATGTGTTTTCGGAGTTTTATAAACGCACGTGTTTGTTTTATGTTGCCGCCTGCGGAGCAAATTAGAGTGCATGTTTTTCCCTTGTAATAATTTTCTCCACATATAATTTTGGTGGGTTGAGTCTGTGGAAATGTCGTTTAGTATATTTAATGTGTGTAGCCTTCATTCGGATGTTAAAATGTATGTCTATAGACATATGTGTGATCTGTGTATTAGATGAATTGCAGTTGTTGTTAGGGAGGACGGTACTTAAAGTGTCTTTTCTCATACATCCTTCAGCTGAAAGAGAGTGAACCTGAAGGCTTGTGTGTTGATTGTCTGTCCTCTGTCAATAAACTGCAGGTTTGTTTAACAACAACAAGAGAAAAAAATATAGCTGCAAGCAGCCATTACCGGGGCCAAGCGCAAGAAGCGGCAACAGATGCCATCATGGGTGGGAGTGGCAGACCAACTGCAGCAAGGAGCAATTAAAGACATTTAAGAGAATTTTGGGCAAATGGCTAAAAAATCATATACAGTAACTTTTAAGATGATTTAATGGATTATCACTTTTGACCAATAGGTGGCGCAGTTACGAAATTGATGTGATGTGGTCAGAGTGAGGTGACAATGACACATACAAAGTTTGGTGTCAAAATGTCAAGGCATTGCAGAGATAAAGACTTAATAGTAATTTTGGCAGCATGCCTCAACTTTGCTGCTGCAGTATACGAAAACGGTTTTGTCTATCGTCACGAAATCCATAACTTTTAGTCGGCACGGTCTGGAGATGATACAATTCGATTTTGGTGAAAATTGAACAGACGGTCTAGGAGGAGTTCGAAAAAGTAGCTATTGAATGAAAATCAAGATGGCGGACAGGAAGTTCAGCCAAATATGGCAAACTTGGTATCTGTGTTCTCTGAGTGACCCAAGGAATCTATTAAGAGCAGTGTCATTACAATAGGCTTTTTTTTTTCAAAAGTTATTAGCATTTTTTTAAATTTAATTTTAACTTTTGACCAAAAGGTGGCGCTGTCTGCAAATCTTTTGAGTACCTTCAGGGCATGGTGCTGATGGCACATTCTGCGTTTCGTAATGTTACAGCAATGCATTCATTAAGTATACCATTTTACATTACAAAACTGTATTGAAGTCAATGGGAATTTCATGTTTTGTTCTATTATAGCGCCACCAAGAGGCAAAATCCCACAATTTTTTTTCATGTGTCCTCAGAATGAGCCCATACATGTGTGTGCCAAATTTGGTGAAAATATCTCAATTCACTTCGGAGTTATAGACATAAATATGAAAAAACACGTAAAAAATTACTGACACATGACTTTGATTGAATTTTACTACCCCTTACTATCAATATTTTGGCATTTGGGCATTAGCTTATATACAGCGACCTATGTTTTCGTACTTCTGACGGTGGTTTCGTCTTGATCGGACTAGCGGTTTCGAAGATATCCGCAAATGTTTTTTAAGCGCTAAATTACAACGCTGTACAAACCATATGCCGAAACCTGGCAAGTCTGGTATCGTTGGACTCGGCAAGGATACAGGAGCCTATTGGTATGAGCCAGAGTCACAGCCAGAGTTATAAGCATTTGAAAAATAAATTTTACCACTAGGTGGCGCTGTTTCGAAACTTCTCAGGCTCCTTCAGGGCATCGTACTGATGACCCATACCGAGTTTCGTAACAATTCGTTCATGTGTTAAAAAAATACAGCATTTTAGCACATAATTCAAAATGGCCAACAGCCAAAATGGCCGATCTGGGAAAATTGGATATCAGTCAACTCGACATGACGCCCTGAATCTAACGAGACCACTTTTATGATTTTTGGACAAACCGTTCAGAAGTTATGAGAAAAAATAGCCATTTTTCATATCTCCGGACCAGTAGGTGGCGCTGTGCCGAAACGCAGCATGTAGCCTCAGGTCATGCTTGTGATGACATTTACCAAGTTTGGTCTGAATACGATTAAGCGTTGCGGAGATACAGCCTTACGTCTGTTTTCGCAAGCGCTACGTCAAATTAGTTTGCGCGGTTTTCGAGAACAGTTTGACGAATCAACTTGAATTGCATAACTTTTTGTCAGCACTGCCTGGAGATGATCTGGTTCAATTTTGGTGCAAATCGGACAAACCGTCTAGGAGGAGTTCGAAAAAGTAGGTTTTTCTGAGAATTCAAAATGGCGGAAAATTTTTCATGACGGAAAATGACGTCATAGGGTGCGATCGAATCGGCATACGGACCCTTACGGTTCTAAAGTTATTAGCATAAACATGAGTGAATCTTTGGACAGTTGGTGGCGCTAGTGGGATTGATTTAGAGACTCCAAAATTGCTATGGTGAGAGTTCAGACTGTCCTCTATCTGTGTGCCAAATTTCAGAACTTTCCCGGAAACGGTTCTATGGGCTGCCATAGAAGCCCAGTCGGAAGAATGAAGAATAATAATAATAACGGGAACAGTTACAATAGGTGCCTCCGCACCTTCGGTGCTTGGCCCCTAAAAAACACTATGATCTAACATACTGGCTATAATATTAATGTAAAAATATATACTTTTGATGGAATTTTATTTCATTTTATTTAATTTGATTTGTATGAATGTGCATCTTCATAACTGAGACACAGTAAGAAATTGATTGTCGTAATACAAGACTCCATTGTATAAAATGCTTAGACTCAGAACAGCCTGTGACTGGAGAGAGTCATCTGAAAGAGAGTGAACCTGAAGGCTTCTGTGTTGATTGTCTGTCCTCTGTCGTTAAACTGCAGATGTGGTCCACCAAAGCCAGTGGTGTCTGGGAGTTTGTTTGTGGTGCGAGACAAAGTCCTCTACATAATCATATGTCCATGTTTTTATTATATGACTATTATTTGTTATCCTCTAAGATTATTATTTGCTGTCTATCTATCTAAAGACCAAAAAATTGCCATTTGCAACGAGTGTTCAGCTGAAATATCAATGGGGGTAGCACGGTTAAAGCTGCCGTCGGCAACATTTTTTTTATCATATTCAGTGAAATCGACACTATAATCCGACAGAACAACATAAATAAAGTGGTTTTAGAAAAAACCCCGAGCTTCTAACTCCACCTGGAGCGTGTTATTTGTTTTGCAAGAATCCACCGCTCCCGGATAATTGGCTCCAATCAGCGCAGGGGGGTGTGAGATCTGACTGTCAATCACAGATCGGGCACACGCCACCCCTCGCGCACGTTGCAATCACATGCACACGCCTGAAGTTCGCGCAGTAACGAAGAGTGATGGGGGAACACTAACAAATCAAGCTCATTTAGAGTATAAATGACGTTAGCAATTGCAATCTATCGGTAGATTACCCAGGGCAGCATACTTCCAAATACTCCATGGTGTTGATGGATGCTGATGAGAAGGGCGCGTTCACAGAAAATCTGGTGCACAGGCACTCGAGCACGAACTCGGTGGGAGGGTATTCGTTGATAGTGGGGGAGGGGCATGAGAGTTGTAAACATTAAAAATTTTGCCTAAGTCCACTCAATCTGCCAGACTTGCCGACTGCAGCTTTAAGAATTTCAACACATCCAATTTAATCTGCCACCTGAAAAAGCATCCTGAACAGCATGCTGCGTTTTTCAGTGCTGCCAAGAAAAACTGCCGCCTCTCAGTGTTCCGACACCCTCTGTGGCTCAGGTATTTGAAAAAGTAAAAATGTTTACTCAAGACTGCATCAAAGCAAAGGGCATTACCCAAAAAATTATGGAATTTATCGCACTGGACGATCAGCCGTTTTCCGTCGTGGAAGACGTGGGGTTTCAGAGGCTTGTTGAACACCTTAAGCCACGTTACACCCTACCTAGTCTGCGATATTTTTCAGACGTGTGCAGGGTTCTCAAGTTTTATCAAAAGCTTGGAGTGAGATCACATGCGGTTAGGGGAGGAGCCCTAATGGAGCCCCATCCCCGCCCCCCAATTTTACCCATTGTTCATTATTAACCAGCACAAATTGAAATTATAACAATTGGTAAATCTGATAAATGACAGAGCAATTCATCACATCAAATATATTCTTTAATGTTATATTTCAAAATTACAAATATACAAAAATATAACAAACTGCTCCAAACAATTTGGAAAAACAAATATTTTTGCATTTTGAATGTGTCTAGTCAAAATGGTATAATGATTTATTGTGTGGTGGGACATTGTAAACAAATGGACATAATAGAGTATTAAGGTGTGTGTGTGTTTGTGTGTATGTGTACACAAGAGTACACACTCCAGCTTATGAAATGTGTTTTGTGTTGTAAGTGTTTGTTGCACATTTTGATGCCTTGATGACAGGGGTAGGGGGCTCCCACTTGAAGCACTGTGGCTCGATGCCAGACATTTTCACTGTCATAATGGAAGACAGTGTTCCGTCCAGAGCCAACCTGTTTCTAGTTTTGGTTTTGTTTAAACCTACAACAGAGAACACTCTCTCTACATCTGCATTGGTGTGGGGAAGAATTAAAACCTGTTTGTCAATCTTTGACAGCTGTCCAAATCGTAAGCCTTCAATTCATGTAGCCTTAATGTAACTAGAAAGACTATTAATACAGTATAATATGTAATTTAAATAAAATGAAGAAATACATCTTCATTCCTTCCCATACGCACTAACATTTCCCTTAGTTTCAGATAACGTAAGCTAGCCAAACTGAGCCAAAGCTTCTGGCCTGGTTGCAAAGTAGTTGTAGAGTTTTTGACTGCATCAATAATAATGTATTCGATGGGCTATATATTAAATGTTCTAGCCTAAAAATGTTAGACAAGCTTTCTTCCAACTTACCTTCTCCATCACGATGTGTGTTCGCTCGATGTTGTTGGTAACGAACGTACAGTGGCCGAGAATGTTGCGTCAACTTCCGTGTGTTCGCGCATCTATGTTGCCTAGTAACGAACGCAATCTGGCCGAGATACGTGCTGGCAGCAGGAAAATTCACTTTGTGTGCCTGCGCCTCGTATACAACGTTATATATAAAGCTTGCAGGACAACTTGGTTGGCATTGCCTTTTCAGTGTGACTTGTAATGCTGCCCGAATCATACACTGTTCCTTCGTTGGCCAGAGGAGAACTGGCCCCCGACTGAGTCTGGGTTCTCCCAAGGTGGCTTGCTTAGTTGGGGACATTTAATATTCAACAATATTATTGATCTGCCTTACTTAAAGTCCCTGTGAAGGCAATAAAAAAAAAAAAATTCTAAACACATTATAAATGTTTGCAATACATTTCTAAGACTGTGAACTGTGAAGTACTGAATTGTGGAGTTAGACCGTTACACAGTTTTTCACCATTGATATTTTACGGATTTTTTGGGCGGGGCTAAAAAGGTACTCGATGACGCACTGAGTGCCTGAGCTCCTGGACACGCCCCTACCTGATGACGCACTGGAGCCCCTGAGGCTGGCTGCTCCCCTAACGTAGAGCACATTCGCATCAGTTTGCCGCTCAATCGCGAGTTACTGTCAGTATTACTAGTTGATACAGCTTACAGTTTGCTAGTTAGCTATGTCTTCGTCACGGAAATGCGTAGGCTACTACCTGGATGCGATCACGTACAAAACAGATCGGTGTCCTTATTTAAATTTCCTAAATACGATCACATCAAGAAGAGGTGGATTAATTTTGTGAAGAGCCACCTTGATGGAGAGCTGAGGATCACCACCAAAACCCGCCTCTGTAGTGATCATTTTACACGGGATAGTTTTATAAACTTTCGTCGGAGAAAACGGGGATTCACTGATAATCCGCTGTTACTGGTGAATGGGGCCGAAACGACTATCTCCCGCCTCGGCCTTCATCCTCCCGTCGCGCCGACAACTGGTGACATCATCGGCAGTGCGTGCCCACCAATGAGTGTAAGTTGCCTTGTGCGCTTATGTTATAATTAACCTAATAAGCTGCTAGGAGCATCCATTCCGGCTGTAGCGGGTGACAGTTGATTGTGGCGACGGCAGCTTTACCACGAGTGGGCGTGGTTTCAGCGCAGCCAACGGACACGCCCCCAGCGTTTGAGAGCAGAGACTACTGCTCATTTTTTCAAGATTTTTAAAGCTTATTTTATGTACTTGCCGGATTTTTTTATCATTCAAATTTGGCTGGGTGTCTAATAACATATTTTTCTGTGATATGACAAACTCAGAACACATACTTCATTTTGACTTTACATGGACTTTAAAGTAACACTATGTAGTTTTTCAACCTTCATAATATATTTCCAAGACCCTTGTGATGGTACATCGACTTACAACAGGTTAAATGACACGTCTGCCATAGCCTGACGGGGTCTGTATCGCTTTTACTTGCACTATGTAACTTCGGGTTTCGGGTAGTAACCCGAGCACAAAAAGAACTACAAAACTCGACTACTTTATGGCATACGTCACTTCCCCCACCACTTCCTCAAATTGTCTGTGGCCTGGGAGTCTCCCGCATATTGATAGCGTCTCGCTGATGCCCGCTAATTAGTTCAAATCTCCCAGAATCTAGAGCGCGCATGCGTATGAAGGTAAAATGATGCCTAAAAGAATCGCGTGCGCAGGGTAAGATTTGAGAAAGTGTACATAAGATTGCAAGCGTAAATTAAATTTGTGTGTGCAAGAGAAGATTTGTAATGCTGGGTACACACCAAAAGATTTTTTACATCTTCTATGATTTTCAAAATGTGAAACATGAGAACAAAAAATCCTAGATTTAAGCGTTTTGCTCCTATAGTGTGTGGTGTGCCATGATGTGACAAAGACAGCACACCACACACGAACATATTTTCAACCAGAGTCTCGACTGTGAACAAAGGAAATCTCACAAAATCTCGCGAGACTTCAGAATAAGCTTGGCGGACGATATGCAGGAAGAAATTGCGATGATAGTGTTTGGAATGATTTTCACAGAAAAACATTTGTGCTGTTGCCACAAATCAACAAGCTGATCCTCCATCTCTGCTGTCCACATCAATTTAACTTTTTGCAACGCCATGACTGCGTTTGTTATGCTTCTGTCTTCCATCATCTCGCTTTCTGATTGGATATTGTTTCGTTTCACGTGATAATCTCCACAGCGTGCGCACGTTTGTCATCGGGGTTCCCCCCACACATCAGGAATTCTGATCGTAAATATTCAACATGTTGAATATTTACGATTCGTGATCGGGGCGGCTCCGACGTTCTTCCGAGCAGGTTCGGACACACTTAACACACCTCACACCAAGGGAAAATCTGATAAGATAATCTGTAGAACCATCAAGATAATCGGGACATAGCTAGGAGTGTCGGAAGGGGGAAAATCGGCCCAAAATCAGCCCGATTATCTTTTGGTGTGTACCCAGCATTAGCGTGTAAATCGCATATCAAGTGTAAGAAAAAAATATTTGCAGCATTTTACTGTTATTGGTAAGTGTAATACATGTATTGTGAAACTGCAGCTTCATGCTAATGTGGCGATCGGCTTTCAGAGAACAGGTACACTAAATAATTAAACCAACTACGCCACCCTGGGGGCTCACTACCAGGGAATTGCCCTAGACACTTGGGAGCGCACAAGGCTCACAGGTTCGTTTCAGTTGGAGTCAGGCATGAGACATGGGTGAAAGGTACAAACAGTAAAATCAATTTTATTAAATAGAATGATTCAAGCAATCACAAAAAAAACCAACGTCAAAGATAGTCGATGTTAAACAGCCCGGACGACGGAATATTGGGGGTCGACAGCCGAAAGCACTCAACCCATAGGGGCCTCTCTATTCTCCTGAGAAAAGAAACAAAGAAAACCACACACACACGTGCACTCACACTGCACTCAGTCAAACACCTCCGTGTGGCACAGCAAGCACTCCAAAGACACCACCACCAAGATGAGGAGGGCTGCCGCCCCTTCTTTTCCTTGCCGCCCAGGCCTACAATGAAGAACACACAAACACATAAAACTCAGGCACCACAATACACAATTTACAAAGTAAATTATATATATATATAAAAAAAGAAAAAAAAAGAAAAGTTACACAACCACAATCGCTGGGTCCAAATGCACAGTGTTATCTCAGAATAGTCAAACATGCATAACAAACATTCTCACAGATATATGCACCACTTATATTCAGGATACTCCTAGAGAATCCAGTTGGATAACCACATCTGGAACAAAGTCAGAAACATACAGACCAGGTGCTGGTGTACATCGACGAGGCCACAAAAAGCGCACTTGAGTCCAAAAAAAAAAAAGAAACCAACCAAAAAAAAAAAAAGAAATTAACATTCACATGACACAGACATAAACAATACCACACAGAGTGACAGCTTAAATCAACAACTACTATAAACAGTGGTGACAGAGCAATGAGCATCAAAAGGTCCCACTAAGCACATCGTTACATTCTAGGCAACCCATGTCGAACCCAGGACAATGAAAGCATCCCCAGCAGTTACGGTTAGTGGTATCGTAATCAGGTGACGTCGTAGAGCCGTTTAAGGCTAACTTGCATAGCACCGCAGCGCCGTAGCGTCACAGTATCTATAAAAGCGAGTCAGAAGAATAGCAGTCACAGAATAAATTTGGAGTCAGACAGCAGCTTATGTTGGATCGGGATCTCAGTTTCCAGTGTCTCGTAGCTGACCACAGCAACAAACAACCCACCACAACGTTAAACAGGTATATGGAAGACACCTGAATCACAACAAGAGAAAAAAAAGGAAACTCACCAGGCGAACTCGAGGTCGGAATGAGACATTAGATATAGAAGGTTGCAAACATACCTGAAACGCCGTCTTAACGCACCGCCGAACTCATCCACTTTACCGGAAGTTTCGCACTAGGAGCGCAGCCGAGTGTATACCGGTTAATTCCCCCGTCCACTACAACAAATGAGTCTATAATCACCCAGTCCCGCAAGAATCATTAGCAAAAGAGTCGCTAACCTGCAGCTCTTACCTCTCTAGCTCTTGCACACCACACCGGAATGACAACCATGACATGACGTCACGTGTGATGCCCTCACAGCTGACGTTCACTAAGCATATTTAAAGTCCTCGTAACTAGCGTTAGATCACCCTCCAGCCGGGCGTCAATAGGTAGCGCAGATGCATACTGCTACACTAACACAAAATAAATAGGATCTGTATTCTTCTGACTTCCATTTTTCTGCGCTTACACTTTTGGCACGGTTTTTGCGCACAGATGCGGCCAAAAGCATTGCAAGCCTGTGAACAGTTATTTGTAACCGAAAACAACAGAGTCAGGGACTGCAAAACAGATTGATCGCGTAAAATCAAACTTTGTGTAAATAAATAAACTGTTGCAAATGTCTAAATGACTTATTGTGTAGCCTACATGCGGCAAAAAAAGTTCCCGAAATGACCCGATTTGTACAGTTGCGTCTTTCTTTTACCTGCGCTTCCAATTTTGGCACGATTCTCTCACTGAATGAGTTTTGCAAGCGCGAAGAGGAGGGCGGGTCCACCTTCATCATGCAGCCAATCAGATGAGCTTCTCGCTGACACTTGATTTACTCTTATCTGATTGGTTCAATAAACACGTCAGTCTTCAGAACGCATATTTATCTTCATTTGGCTCATTCTCGTTACTTTTAATGCAAACATACATGTTAAATAAATACATAAATCATGATTGTTTAATAACCTGTGCACCATTAGGCGGATCAGTTTTTCATAAGCTACAGTCAAATCTGGACACAGTGTTCGGTTTTTTGGGTCACTAAAAAAAAATATATTGGTAAAATGCATGGTTATAGCTTAAAATATTGAGAACAGTAGGGTTTATTTTAAGCTAATTATATTTATTTCATAATGAGTATTTGTTGCGTGATGGTATGAGCATGTGCAGTTGTGCCGTAAGCTTCAGAAAAACGTAGAGTAGCGTCTATTGTTGATTCACAACCGGAATGCCCTGAGCACACATCATCAGGAGCACACAGCCCGTTGGTATGTAGTGAATTTAGAACTTTTTGAAATGTTTACCAGGAGGTACGGTCTGCTGTACTTTAACCATCAGTAACGTAATTTGTAATATCAATACGGTAGTAATTTGAACTGGCATTTAAACTTTAAACTTTACTTATATGTACTACGGTTATAACAAATGTATGGTAACCTAAATATACTTACACTTGAAAGCATATTGCCCCGTTATCGCTCCGACTCCGCTAACATCCGCCTTTTTTTTTTTTTTTAACAAGATAGCAAAGCTGCGCGCATAGGATTGTGGGTGATTAAGAGCGCGAAGTCTACACATATGCATCCTTTCCTGTGTATGGGATATTTTTCGAACGAAGGACTCAATTCTGAGGATCCTCGACATTGGAACAGTCCTTCGACGGATGTCGATGACGTAGCATCCTCGAAATTCCGGCTTCCGAGGATCCTTCCTTGACATTGAGAAACACCTAGTGAATAACCCCAATTTCAAAAAACGGTGTGCAGTGTTCCTTTAATAAGTAAATAAATATGTAATAGTAAGTAATTAAAATTTGACCGGATGTGCCTACTAACCAATCACAATCGAGTGTTCTAGCTGTGTCCGAAACCGCTCACTCATTCACTATCCCTATATAGTGTATGGCATTTGAGTGCACTATATCTGCAAGGAGAGAACGAAATGAAGTGAGTGAATTCGGACGCTGACGCTTACACTGTGCGTCGGAGAGCTAGAGTTGTCGCAGAAACGGTATCGTCACACATAGTGTTAAAACTCCTTTTATCTCATGTTACTTACTTTATAAAATAACATTAACAACAATAACAATTATAATGACTTTATTTTATAATTATATATACCTCCGTGCCAGCTTTGTAGTTTCATCGATTGAAATTGTTAGAAACTCACGCTCACACAGATGACGTGGTCGTTGAGTGCCCTCAGGCGCCCGTTATGATTACATTCGAATGAACAGATGATTAACGATTATTTTTAAATCATCCACCAAATTATCATCCCTTCCTTACAGTTTAACGAATAAACAACAATGCCACAAATTATTAAAACACCTGGCTTATACTAAAACACATTAAATTGAGTGAATGCCTAAATAATATATTTTAATAAAAAAATATATATACCTATATAATTTATCCTATTAATATCAGTTCATTTTACTTTTAAAATTCATTTATATAATATTTTCTCAATATTTTATTGTCTTATTTAAATAATGATTAATAAAAAAAAAGGTAGGAAAAAAAGCTGTTAGGTAATTTCTGGTTTAAACACGCTCGCTCCCGCACTTTCACGCGCGCTCAGTCCTCTACGCATTGGATTCTGGGAAATAGTGCTTCTGCAAGTGTACATCGGATGTACACTCAAAATCAGAGAGGATTGTGTGTAAAAGTAGTGAACGAATGTAGGGAATGATGTCGTTCACTCAGAATTCGGACACCACTACAAAATGGCCGACACCCTAAATAGTGCACTATATAGTGGATAGGGAGCGATATCAGACACAGCTTCTGTCTTGTTTAAGCAAAAACATAAAGATGGATTTTATAAGTAAGCAATAAGGTACGAGAGGCTGTGCTGTATCGTGAATAAGTAACGGCTGAAGGGCGTTGTTAGGCACGACGCGAAGCGGAGTGCCTGCAACCCCTTCAGCCGTTACTTATTCACGATACAGCACTTGCCTCGAGTACCTTATTGCTTTTATAAAACGGTTACCACACAATATTAAAGAAAAAAAAAATTATTAGTGGAAATTTCATGGAAGTTAAATCAATAAAAGCATTAAAAGCATTCCTTCCGCTAGAAAAAAAATAGTCCCTGACCGTGAACAACAACGTTCCAATGTGTAATATGCATGAAAGCTCAAATAAAAACAACAAACCGTTCTCAAACTTGTCTCATTCTTTTTATTTTTTACAACACAATATTTGTGAAATTTCCTCACACAAATAGGCATAGCTTATCTCTCAGCATGAGAAAACGTTTACTTTTTTGTTTATTCCGTTGTTTTCTCTCTGCACTAAACTAAATATTTACATAGCCTATAAATAAAAACACAAGGGCACATATTTTGATAGATAACAGTTAGGTCTTTAATCTATTTTATTAATGTTATCAATTCAGTTATTAAAATGCTGCCTAACAAGAGATTCTTTTTTATTGTTGTTTATTTAAATTTATTTGAACATCTCCGTTAATTGTGCACGCATTAAATATTTGTCTCATTTCAATCGGCTCCACTGTGGTGATATTTAACGCGGTTCTCTTTAGTTGGGGCTCAGCACTGTCAGCAGTGTTTTCTGTTGCAGCAAGAATGTCGCTCCAGTGCTTTCTTTGTTTTAAGTTTGGCCTCCAGTAGCTCTGTAGTGAACTTTCACACTTATGTCCACTCACAGACATAATTTCCCTCGATTCGAGACCAGCATCGGACAATCTCTGCACCATGGTGCTGCGAAGGCAGTGATTTGTGTAAACCTTTGAGGTGCCTGCTGCTTTACAAATTCTCTGCAACATTGTTGCGAGGTAGTTCACACCCATAGGCTCTCTTGTGTACCTGCAACAGTCAAAAACGAGAAAAAACTTTAACACAACAAGATTTAACACAAATTATAAATAGCTAATATGATTTATGTGCCGCTGCGTGATCTACGTACCAAACACATTTAGAGAGGTTTTGCTTTTTGGGGTGAAGGTAAAAAGCAGGGGGGTTAGATGGCAGAAGAGAAACGTACTTCTCTAGAGAGGCAACGGGACAAAGCGGGTTCCCAGTTTGTTGGAACATGAAGCCACGCCTGCTCTCCTTATTTCTGTCATGTGGGTCCTTATGGTTTTTTGTGTCTTCATTGAAGCTCATTGTGACATACTTTACACCATTTTCGTTTGTTAAAATGCGGAATGAGTCTGGAATGAGTTCTCGGTTCCCCTCTTTTCCTCTACGTCCGAAGTGTAACTGCACGTCAAACCAGACTTTGTTAACGAGTCCTTCAGGTGTGTTAGGATTAAGCGCATCGGACAGTTTTATGGTGCTGAAATCTTTCGTAGAAATCGATGTGTGATGCTCCGTTTTATCACGACCCTCTCTTCTCATTGTCTTTACGACTCCAACGAAAACATTATTGGATGAGGTGAATTCGCTGTCTCTCATCAGACACCAGGACAAACTCAAAGGTGGATCATTCAGGAATCTGTTCACACCCGCACGTAACGCTACATAGCTACTGATCCCATATTTTTCGCCTTTGGAGCTTCTGACAGTTCCGTAGAAGTCACGGAGAAGTGCGTTGAGTTCCGTCTTGGTGATTTGTTTAAAATCAATGCTGCAACCCTTTTCACTACACCAGTCACCGAAGCATTTCACTGCCCATTGGGTTTGCTGCACGGTATTTTTTTCATTACGAGTCTTCTCGAATGTATCAATGTTACATTTCAGCACTTCAGCATGACGGTTCATATTTGTAGAAGTCTCTACAAATTGTTCCTCAAACCACTTATCCATCGTCATGCCACCTAATAAATCGAAATTTACTTTAAACATTTTAGCCTTTTTAATTCTTACGTTTTTTGTCTGTTTATGTTGATACGTGTGGTTGCTAAGGGTGTTGCTAAGGGCGCAGTGATAAATAGAACCGTTGGGTGAAGCGGTCATAGCCGTGTTTTATCGTGAATAAAGCACAGCTATTGACTAATCAGAATCAAGGATTGTAACTAACCGTTTTATAACTGGTAATAAAAACAAGGGAAAATCTAAAAATATAATTAAAATGTTAAATGATTTAAGAAGGAGTGGTGTAAGGCCAGCGATTAATTTTATAACATATTGGGACAACGTAACTGAAGGGGAGGAATCATTTACGGCCGTAGAGTTCGTCTGTAGGGACGGAAATTGCTTTTACAAGGCGTTGGATCAACGGCGACCTGATTCGGCAGAAAGTTTAGCAGGAGAAGACATGGCTGATCGAAGAATTCCGCGTAAAAGGGTACCACCCAATCGCCTAGTAGAGGAAAATGATGATGATACTGCCGGTTATTTATGTATTTTAAGTTCTATGCATATTATCATACGATTAGCAGCATATGTGTAGTAACAGTTAGGCCTAATTAGCAAATGCTCGTTGACAAGCTCGGTCAATTAGTGATTGGCAAGGCAATTTAAAGTTTATTAGCAAAACTGTGTCAATATTTCATTCAGCAAAATACAAATTGGTTATTTAAGTAATGAAGGTAGGCCTAACTGTTAATGAAATGTTTGAAATCAAGGAAAGGTCTGAATTGCACATTTGATTTGATTCTCCTCTAAACCCAAAAACCTGCTGCACTTTCCTAAACATCCGTGTTTAACGATGTAGGTGAAAATGTGATATTTTGAGTCAAAGGCTTGTTAATATTTTGTTAAAGGTAATTAAAAATGAATTTCCATTTGTTGGCATGTCTAGATTCAGATGTTTAATATAGGCCTAATTTAAGTTGGATGTCCATCATAGAGATAATCACCATATTTATAATGAAACCATCATATTTAACAATATGATATTAATCATGAAATATTAAGGGGTGTGACGGGACAGCTTTTCACCTCAACGAGAAATGTCATGTTTTAATGTCACCCCTTATATTTATAGTAACAACATTAATGGGATCTCCTTAATCAAAGCTTTCATATTCTTTAATTATTTATTTTTTTGTGTTATTAAACAAAAATACATTTCCTTGTAATTCCTTCTAAACACTCGAGTCATTACTGTATTACCATATTCTTGACTTAATTAATTAGGCTGTGGATCATGCATTATCTCACACCTTGGCAATAACATCGCCATTGGCTGGTAAATGTTCTAGTTTACTCACAAGACTAATATAGATAAAATATAGCTATTTAGATAGAGTGTTAAAGTGCAACAGTGTTTACAGTGTTTTTTTTATTATTATTATATATTCCATCAGGAGCATCAGCAACAGCACCAACTCAGCAGGTGTCCCTACACAAAAAATGAAGGAAGAAAATGCTTTTTTCAAAAGCTAAAATCAAGTTCCTTGAGGATAAATGCAAGGACATCGAAAGTGAGAGATTTCCTACGTAGCAGTCTGACCAATGGTACATTTCTGAATCTCTAAAAGCAACTATAACTTACAACCCCGTTATAAGTTATACTTAGTAATGTGTACTACAAATACTGTTAGCTCTTATCAGAAATTGTTTATGTTCCCCATTTTTAATTTGCTTTGAATAAATGTGTCTGCTAATAATTGCTACTGTACAGCATTTGGTCATAACACTTTCGCCTCTTGCACATTAAGAATAGCTTTGGACATGTCAAATCACTGCCATGAGGAATCTTCATCTCATACAAGTGTTTAAAAAGTGATATTAATTCATTTTTAACTGTGGAAAGTTTACAGAGTCTACATTATAACATATCCTGGCATAAAAGGGTACAGTGTACTGTACCTTCTTGTTGTTGTTTTAAAGTTAGATCTTGTGGTTTTTGTTAACAAAGGTAGCAGAATATTTACATTTAATAATGCCATCAAAGCTGGTAAAGGTGGAAGAAATTAAATGTAATCTTAATATGATGTATTCCTTATCAGCCTTGTCAGCAAAGGAAGACATGATGGGAGCTTCCTGCAAATCCAAATTGGATGATGCTGTATCACAGTCTTCCAGTACGGAAGATGACCTTCATACAGAAAGGGGAAAAAAGGCAAAAAGAAGAGGAAAAGCGCAGAGGAAAAGCGCAGAGGAAAAAAAACATTTCTAAATTCATCGTCCTCCTGTGTATCATCAACCTCATCCTCATCTCAATCCTCTTCATCCCCTGCACCCCGTAAATCCAGCAAAAAAAGAGGATAAAACCAAGAAAAGGAATGCAAACAAAAAGCAGAAATTCGAAATTTTAAATGTCCTTACAGTGATCGTTGTGTACAGTAGGGGTGTAATGGTTCAGATTACTCACGGTTCTGGTTTGTATCACGGTTTTAGGGTCACAGTTTCGGTACAGTTCGGTATGTGCCAGGTTCAGTAAAACATAGGAGAATTTAGGCTTTTTATTCGTTTCAATAACTAAATTAAATTAGTTGTTAAACTAAATTAATGGTCTGACTATTTAAGTGACTGTATTCTGCTTATAAATTAAGTATTACACTATTGATGCTGTTAAAGCTAAGTTTTCCGGCTGGCTTATATGCGTAAGTTCCGTGCATATGGTCAGTTGTCAAATAAAAACAAAGAATATAAAAACAAATAATCAAACTACAAGCAAGAGCACAAATGAATACAATAGAGCAAAGATACAAATAAAATAAGCAATGCTTTTCAGGTTAATCAGGTGTCTAACTGTAGTTGTTTTCTTTTTTTTTAAATGCATAAAACTGGGCTAAAAACAAAAAATGTGTTGTACCGGTCAAATCCAGAATGACAGCATTAGCAATGTGTGTGTGTGTGTGTGTGTGTGTGTGTGTGTGTGTGTGTGTGTGCAGGGCCGTGTGGGTTTTCTGTGGTGAAGTGCACGGGCAAAACTGATATGGGCTAACCCACTAGGGGCCCGTGTGGTGGCCCCAAAGTGTTTGCCCTTGCCCACACTGTCCCACAGAAAACCCACACTTACCCACAGTGGGCCCGCACTGGCATGTTTGCTGGGGAGTTACTCCACAAATTTCCAAAAACTGGGGATCCGATAAGACACATGTGTGACAGGTTGAGAATCTTTAATATTTTTTTTTTAAATTCTCATAGCAAACTACTTCAAGTTCATGGACTTCAAAAAGAATTTAAAAATTGGGTTGAGTAGTGTTGGAAAATTGTATGTTGTATCTGCTTTGTTAAGAAATGCACTAACTTGTCTGTACGGTAATCAGACATCGCAGTTTTTTAACTTGGATCCTCCACACATTCGTGACTATTTTTCATGAGGTAACACATACATGCCCAACTACACTGTGCTATGTAGGCCTATGTATATAAAATATATATATATATATATATATATATAACAGTATACAAACACAATATAAAAACAGAATTGTATTTAAAAAGAATGAGACGTTTTACAATAACAGATTTTTATTTTATTATTAACAAAAATATAGACTATATATATAGTTAGCTTACACAAACACACAATATACAAAGTATAGGCTACTAACAAAATGGTATTAAAAATATGCTATTTTAAGTTAGCAGATTTTATATTTTATCATTAATAGAAGGATTTATACATTTAAATGTTTTATAAATGAAATCACAAAGAAATGGTTTTAAATTGCAAAAGAATAAAATAATAATTTCTTTGATGAACTTTCAATGAGGCTAAGTAATGTTTGCCCTTGCTGTTGCTGAAGTAGTATAGTCTGCATTGCCTGCATTTGCTGGTGCTGTTGTTGCATTAGTTGCATCATGTCACTCATCTGCTTTTGTGACTGTTGTGCTGCCTTTGCTTGCTCTTCAACCTGTACTTTTTTTTCAATTCTAATTCCTTTTCCTTTAGATCCCTCTCAGTCTGGCTTTTCTCCCTCAAAAACTCAATGGTGTCATTCCCACTCCTTCTCCTATGTTTGTTGTTTGTCCAGTCCTCTCCCTCTTCACTAAGCCAGAGGTTCCCAAACTTTTTGCCCTGCTGACTCGCTATTTTTTCATTATCCATAGCTTGACACATGGCTATTGCTGCAGGGAGAATGAGGGTCTCGCCAATTGTGTGTGGCTTCTTAGATTTTGCAATGAGGTATGAAACTTCATAAGATGCAGCCTGGAGTTTGGCAGTTGTTGTAGTCTGTGTAGTCAATACTTGCTTTTGACCACCCAAATCTTGCTCTTTGCGATGGAAAAAATCGATTGTTTTATCAATGTGTGTTGGGTGTTTGGTGTGTAAATGTCTCTTCATTTTCCCCGGCTTCAAACTGTCATTTGGTAGTACCTCCGTACACATTACACATTGTGGACGTGCATCCCCATCAACCAGGAGACACGTAAATCCATACCGAATGTAATCGTCTTGATATCTCCTTCGCTTTGCTGAATTTAAAGCAACACCAAGTAACTTTTCCTCTGCGGTCGCCCTACAGGTTGGAAGCGGAATTGTCCATTACCGCTGTCGTAAATAATTTAGCCTACCGCAGCCTACTGTCGCACACACACTCGCTGTTTATCCAGCACCGGCTTTGGAATGAACGATGTCCACAGACAAGGTAGAGTATGTTGCATGATTTCATGAAAGTATGATGTATTGCTACACCAGAAACGAAAAAAAAAACAAAATAATGACTATTGTAACGCTTGATCTAAAGCAAGTCAAATTTGTAGTTTTCTTATGTCTCATTAGAACTACAGAAACTCGACCCGATCTGGCAATCTTACATAGCGTGGTTAAAGCAGATATAGGACCGCAAAGCAGAGGCATAAGTGCCTTTCACCCTGTTACGACTTGATGAACCACTGAAACGATTTTGGAAACATTATTTTAAGGTAAAAAAATCTTACTTAGTGTTGCTTTAAGTGGGCCTGCGAATGCTTGCGTTTCCCTCACACTTTCACTGGCAGCACTGTATCCCCCACCAGGCTATGCACAGTTCCCACTGGTCTTTCGATCTGCCTTGGAGGTTCTGCCTCCTCTAGCCTTAGCATGTCATTGTTAGATTTCGGTTCATCTGTGTTTGCTCCAGTTATTTTAAGTGTAGAGTCAAGGATTATATTTTTACGAATCAGCCAACGATTCATCTTATTTTCTACACTCTGAAAAGTTTTGCTAGCTGCTAGCGGTATTATTACCAGTTGAAACAGGATAGGGCCCATGGCCTCTATCAGCTTTTAAAACTGTGTCGCCCCCTAGTGGCAATTGAGGCAAAATAAAAAAAAATGGCAGGATAATTAACCAGAATAACCAAACATAATAATCCATGTATCATTCGTACAGTCGTCTTTTTAATTTAATATTGAAAGTAGAAAAATAAGAAAAGAGTTCCTTTTTCGTTTTAGCATTTTTTCCAAAAAAAAAAACGAAAAACAAGATTTCAGCTTGATTTTTTGTTCTGAGGTAGAAAATGAATAAACAGCTCTTATCAGCCCCTATCCACCGCGTTTACATTGTTATTAATAGTGGATACTTTCATGCGCTTCCATGTCCAAGTGTCTGCTATCAGAGCCGTTAAAGTGCAGTTTCTGTTCATGTGTGCTATGTGTGTTAACCCTATAGCCTACCCTACATACAGTTAGGGTGATATACATGACTTAAAATGTGATATTGTCCGCACACCTCTTGCGTTTCGTTTGGTCACACACCACAAGATGTCACTGTGGCCTCGAAGCTTCAGCACTGCCACTCTGAGCTCGATTGCTGATGTCTGAGGTAAAACACGCCCCCCCTCATTAGCATACGGACAAATAAATGTGTAAATAAATAAATGTGGAAATAAATAAATGTGAAAATAAATAAATGTAGACATAAAAACATATATACATAAATGAATGTGGAAATAAATAAATGAATAAATGTGTGAAAAAATACAATTATACATAAATAAGGAAATAAAAGTATAAATACTCATTTATTTTAACTTTTTTACATTTCTTTGTATATTTATTTATGTATTTTTGCTTTTTTACATTTCTTCGTATATTTATTTATGTATTTATTTATTTTTAATTAAGTCAGCTTTGGCATTCCATACCGAAGATCAAACTGTTCCGTCATCGGTTCTTCCTCAGTTCGCACAGCAGAATAATAGTCATACGTTGTGCGGATTCTTAACGCGTTTATTGCAACTACATTTCATTTCTTTCTCATCAAACAACCAGACTAACAAATGGCTCGACACAACCCGTACTGGGGAATAGACTAGACAGGGCTTTCTTCTGTGTAGACCAGCAGTTCTCAGGTGCCAGGGGGTCCGTGAAATCATTTGCAATTTTCCAGACTGTAAAGTCACGTTTTTCTTTTTTCATGAAGCATGCTGTGATTTATTCCTAAGTAACTTAGGCCTATATAATGCATTTTACTTCAAATAATCTAAATGTTGACTTTCAAAAGTAGGCACGCCAAGAAGGCTATTTGCTGTAGGCTATTTTGGTTAATTTTTGGTGTGCGCCAGAAAGATGTTCAAGGATTTTGAAAGTACACAAATAAAAATATAAATGTAACTGTTTCGAATGACAGAGCAAGTTATTTCCCCTGCTGAGCAACAAATCCAAGTGATGGCGCCGGCGCATCGCTCGCTCACACAACATATTATGAGTTCACTTCTAGCATTGCTAAGTTGACATCGCAGCCTGTTCATTATTAAAATAAAACAGTCAACCAAACATATAAAAAGTTATCCTGCTTAATTTAATTGGTCTGTTGTACAATATAAAGGCTGTGCCGTCAGTCACCATCTACTTTGCTGTTATTCCAAACTCATTTCCCTTGCTGTGATGGTTGGATTTAGCATATTGGGACTCGACTGAAGTACGAAGCCTTCTTTACATTATTAGTTACCATCCAAATGTTACCTACATTGCAAATATGGAAACTTTGGACCGAATGAGAGATGCGCGAAACCATGGTCGGTACGGTTTCAGTTTCAAATAAATTCGTTTAGGCTTGGCGTTTAAAATAGGCTAAATGTTGTTTATAATAAAGGGCACAATAGGCTATTTTTATAAGCTACTAGTATATTTTTATTAGACGTGGCTACTTATTTTTCATTCTTGTTGTTTTCTGAATACAATTCATTTTATATGTTATATTTATATGCCTATATGTTATTAATAGTGTTTATAATGTTAATGTTGTATTTTATTTACTGGCCTTTTACATTATTTCTGAATATAGAAACGTTTCCCTCTCAACATGACCTGGTGCGCTGTGCACAAGCACGCATCCTTGAGATATAAATTATAATAAATTTTAATAAAACACAAGGCCTACATCATAAAACTCAGAAGTTTATGTGTTTTTAATATCTTTTAAATTTTATTTTTAAATTCTCTGTTCTCCGGTTGTTAGATAGTCAGTCTGAATGACAGTTCATGCGTTAACGTTAATATAGACCTATATTATAGTCAATGCATTATTCTTTTCTTTTTGTATTAGTGTTACACATATTTAATTTACAACTAATTATATTGATTGATATCTTAATTTATTATTATTTTTTAATTACTGGGCAAGGGCGGCCATGGTAGGCTAATAGCCGTCATTTACCCTGCATTCCCAGCTGATGCAAAGCGTAGGTGAATTTATATCTACACAGAAGAAAGCCCTGTCTAGTCTATTCCCCAGTACGGGTGGTGTCGAGCCATTTGTTAGTCTGGTTGTTTGATGAGAAAAAGATTAAATGTAGTTGCAATAAACGGGTTAAGAATCCACACAACGAATGACTATTATCTTTAGCTGCTACATTGCACTATCACTTCTGGTACGGATTCATTGACCTTTTGTGTTATTTTTTTATTTTACTTAATTTAATAAATTACTTTTAATTAGTACAATGTATGGTTAGGATTCTGAATTAAAACAGTGTAATGATTCTCCACAAATATTATCAGAAATATACGGAGCCCCCAGGGGTCAGGCAAAAATTGTTGAAACAATATAAACCTGCATTGAAAGATATAAGTCAAAGAGCAACAGACCACAACCCTCTCAGCTCAACACCAAAATTTGTTGATTTCATTGTACTTAATATTTTAAAAATACCTGCATGTAATTACAGCTGTAATTTAATATTAATATTCCTAAAGACCTCTTACCCGAATCACACAATAGCAGCTAAAGTGTTTTACAATACAACATCAACACAATAAGTACATTGAACTTATTTTTCGATGTAAGTACATTGTATTGCTGAAACCATAGGCCCCTAAGTATGCTCTTTTTAGATATAATATTGTTTAAACAAAAAAAAATATTTTGAAAAAAATCACCATAAAATACTGTATGTGTTTGTTTTCACAGGATCCTCCACACCCAAGCCCAGCCATCGTCCCAAAGGACTGCGAGAATGGGAACCCTTTAGCCAGTGGCAGTAATTCCATTAGGATGGATGGAGAGAACATGGTTGAAGATGAGGGGCATTGACGTTTCCCTGGGTGTTAGCCTGCTCTACTCGATGTATCAAATCTATAATGTCGGTTACCCAAAGTGCCTGAGAAAGATAATGTCGTTTTTGGAGGCTTTTGTTTTTAAAAGGAGTGGACCAGTCTCTATTTGTGTGAAGAGAGTTTATAATTCCCTGTATACAGTTATGTTTTCTGCTATTTCTCTTACAATTAAAGGGATAGCTCACCTAAAAATAAAAATTATCCTCATTTACTCACCAGCAGCCATCAACTGTCTGGTTACCAACATTCTTCTAAATATCTGTTGTGTTCAACAGAAGAAAGAATCGCGTGCAGGTTTTGAAGAACTTGGGGGTGAGTAAATGATGATAATTTTCATTTTTGGGTGAGCTATCCCTTTAATTATAAGCGAAACAGAAACCATGCATTGTTAAAGGTCCCCTGACATGGGGTTATTTTATTATTTTATAATGTTTCCTGGGTTGCCCTTATAATGTTAGTATGTTTTTTAGATCAAAAATAGTCATAATTTAGAAATAAAAGGCATTTTTCCTAGCCTGATTTTAGCCTCTGATTTGAACGCTCTGTTTGAAGGGGCGTGTCTGCTGTGGGATTCAGTGTTAACCGGCCACTGCTGTGATTGGCTGACATGCTTGCATATGAAATAGCTATGTATTACATGCGAAACTTTCTCGAATACTTTTACTACAGCTATTATACGTTTTTACTATTACAGCTATCAAGATTAACGAATCGTGAGAAGTTTTTAAAGTATTTAGATCTATTCCCATCACATAAAATGTTGCCGTGATGAGCATTGAGCAAGCAGCAGTGTTACCAACTTAGCGCCTTTGTCGCTATATTTAGCGAGTATTCAGACCCCTATAGCGACACATTTTCAAAAAAGCGACTAGTGACAAATCTAACGACTTTTTCTGGTGTTATTGGAGACTTTTGGAGACTCTCTGACGTGAAACCACATATTGATCTTACTCTTCTCAACGAGCAGCGGGTGCTGCCATTTGACCCACCCCCGTCGCAAAGCACTCACAGCGCGGACCAGTTCTCGCGCACCAGCCCCTCCCCCAGCTGCAGTCAGAGTGCGGAGAGATGTTCACCCCTCTGCGTCCAGACTGCAAATGAATCGCGCTCATGTGCGTGAAGCCGCCGTTGGCTGATCCCGCCCTGCTTACATTCAGCACGAGATTTAAAATGTAAAATGCACTTTGTCTAAAATAATTAAATCACTTAACAAAAATAAATCGCTGCATTTCTTTTGACTCACACAGCCTCAGTCCCTTACTCTCGTCCACTGTGTGTTTGTGCCTCTCTGTGATATAAGCTAAACTAGCTGGCTAGCTCATCATGTCGAAACTGTACACTCAAAAATACAGAAAGGAATGGGAATCAAACCCTGAATTCAAAGGTTGGTTAAAGCCGTTTATTGGAGATAACACACGGGCATATTTCTATGCCAAACTTAGTGATGTAAAAAAACACAAGACAACTCAAAAACACACTCAAAAGGCAAAGCCTTATGATAGTTCCACCCAAAAAAACCTGCCATTTATGGTTAAAAAAATTGACTCTGCTAAAAAGGCTGAGGCCACCATGGCATTAGCTATTGCTGAACACTGTTCCATGCTGGCATGTGATCATATTGGAGAAGCATGTAGAGCTGCTTTCTCAGACTCCACTGCTGCTACCCATTTCAAAATGCACAGGACAAAGTGCACAGAGATGATTAATGGTGTTTTAGCACCATACTTTTTGAAAAAGTTGGTTGCAGATGTGGGTGACCAGCGTTTCAGCCTCCTCCTCGATGAGTCCACGGATATAAGTGTTTCTAAATACCTGGGGGTTGTGATAAGGTACTTTAGTGACACCAAGCAGACAATTGTCTCAACATTTCTGGGGCTTGTTGAATTGGAGGGAGGAGATGCCAGATCTATAGCCCGTGCTGTTGTGGCTTTCCTCGAGAAGTGTGGTCTAAAAAAGAGAAACTCCTGGGGATAGGGACTGACCATCCCTCTGTTATGGCAGGGATTAACAATGGGGTCCATAAAGTCCTGAAGGAAGAGTATGGCCTTAAAGATCTTGTTCTTATTCGCTGTGTGTGCCACTCTCTGCAGCTTACTGTAAGTCATGCTTCCAATGACACCATCCCCCGTAGCGTGGAATACTTGGTACGAGAGACTTATAACTGGTTTTCAGTGTCTCCAAAGCGCAGGGAGTCCTACAAGGCCATATATGAGACCATTAACTGTGGGGAAAAACCTTTACAAATAACAAAGGTCTGTGCCACACATTGGCTCTCCATTGAACCTGCGGTTTCACGCATTTTGGACCAGTGGGAGGAGCTTAGGCTGCATTTCTCAGTCACCAAGTCCAGTGAACACTGCTACATGGCTGAGGTGTTGTATTCCATGTATAGTGATCCTCAAAAATTTTGGTATCTGACGTTTTTGAAGTCAGTGCTGGGTGAGGTACAGTTGGCTATCAAGGCTTTTGAGGGTGAACAAGTAGATCCTCTTAAGCTACTTGACAGCTTGGTTAGCCTGATCAAGTCTGTTAGCAGCAGGGTGCTGAATCCACTGGCAAATATTGATGTTCTTAAAGGGCCAGTAGATGGATACATCAGTCCCAAACCGTACCTCGGTTACCTTTTTGAGTCAAAGGCAGCTGAGCTCCATCTTGTGCCGGAGGATGAAATCAATGTCCGAAAGCGGTGTGTACCCTTCACAATCTCTCTCACAAATGAGTTGCGGGTGAGACTACCGGACAACATCGAAGCATTGCAGTACATGTCAGTTTTAATGTGGAGGAAACTTTAAAGCACAATAAGAGCCCTGGAGAAATAGAAAAAATAGCCAAGCTCCTCAGCTACTCCCCTGCAGACATAGATAATATTGTCCAGCAATGGCGTGCCATCCACCTTAGTAAATGGAATGTGTTACGTGCCCACTAAATGAGTTTGAACAGGGACAACATAACACATAAAAACGACACCTCAAGCGTCAAATGACAATACGAAAGTAATTTATTGTCAACGGTTTAGATAACAAATAGTTGAGTCACAAAGATAGCATGGTGGTAAAATGAATGGTAGAACAAACAGAAAGGAAACCCTGCTCACAGCTATCTTCCGGATCAAATCTCTCTCCTGCCTCCCGTCCAAAAAGTAAGACAATGTTCCGGTGAGTCTTCCGGGTTCGCTGACTGCTGTTCTAGCTAAACCTACACTAAACAACGTGATAACCCAACACCACTACCACCAGCTCAAAACAAAAGAAAACGGGTAGGACATAGTACATACACGAGCGTCTCGCTAAGAACGACATAAGGAAGAAACATGACCAGACGGCAGACACGGATCATGAGGGAGCCTCTATGAAGAGGACGTATCGAGACGAGCCCATGAGAACCTTCTGAAGGGCGGTTGCTCTGCCATCAGAGACGACTCAGGAGTGGAAGTGAGAGTGAGAGCGTCAGCACGAGTGTGAGAGAGAGAGCGGATGTCGATCTCGGCGTCCTTATAGTAGTAGGCCCCGCCCACACGCAGCTGGCGAGACCTCACATGACCTATGGGGAGAGAGACAGCGAGAAAGAACAGCACAGACATTGTTCCCAACAGGCTGACTAACGTAACAGAATGAGACAAAAAACACTGAGTTTCTGGAGTGAGATTAGGAAGTTCAGGGATGCAGCTGATATCAACCCATTTCAAGAACTTGTCATGGCTGCTGTGTCTGTGTTGTCCTTACCACACTCGAATGCTGAAGTCGAGAGAGTATTCAGCCAGATGAGTTTGGTAAAAAGCAAGCTCAGAAATCGGATGTCCTTGCAGACCCTTAACTCCATCCTGTACATCCGATATGGACTGAAGCTGTCTGGTGAGGCTTGTTATGAGCACCAGCTCCCTGATCATGTTTTGCAGCTTTTTGGCACATCAGCTGCTTACTCATTTAAGTCAGCTCCCTCAGTTGCTGAACCTGCAATAGAGAGCCTTGTCCAAAATGACGATGAGCCACTCTTTCTGTGAGCCAGCACAGCCTGTCTGTATGTGGAGGGGGGTCTGAAAAAAATACAATTAACCTGAATTAGGGCCAGACTAGATACCATTTTCACAGATTATCTGTATTATCTAATTTTCTTTCTATTATCTCTTTTTGGTCCATTTAGATTGTTAATCTAGATTGTATATATATATATATATTTTTTTTATGTTATGGTTAAAAATGTTAATGTTTTACTGTGACTTGTTGTAGGTTCCTAAGTGGACCAGGTTAAAAACCAAAATAAATAAATAAATAAAACTAATTAACTCCGCCAGAGTGTCTCTTTGGGTCACTTTTGCCGGTCCCAAGCCCGGATAAAGGAGGAGGGTTGTGAATCGTAATAAAAAACAAATCAAGAATCGACATTAGAAAGTTCATTTGTGGTTCTAAACATATTCAGGGTGGTTTTTACTCACCTTTTGTCTCTCCAGCGACGTTACTCCTCTCTCTACAGCGTCCATCACAATTACATGCACATGGTCAGTTATGCAAATTAGGAGATGACGTCATTTAGCGCCTTCTAGCTACTTTTAGGACAGCCAATAGCTACTTTCCTTACTGAGGAGTTGGCAACACTGGCAAGCAGATGACAGTCTGTTGATCGCGAGCATGAAGATCTTATCATTGCAACGCAGTTTCTGCACTCTCTCTAATGCTTTCACCAATGCAAACACGATGATGTACATACAGTAAGAGCTTCATTGTGCAGTGTAACGTGCGTCATTGATATCATAACGAGTTGTCCAGATAAACTCGCACTGTGTGGAAAGATTGTTCTTTGATCGCTTTATGTATATTTTTTCAGAATTTTAATAAGATTATTTTCATCCTACTAAAAGAAACGATGTGAAGTTGATATTTTAGTCACTGGCTTGACTTACTGATGCATAAACAGTATTGAACGATTTTGAGAGAAAGATTAACTTACCTGTCTGAACTTGAACAATTAGGCTACACATCAGAAATTGTTGCTTGGTAGCTCGATCGATTTATTTTCAGACGTTCATCGAGTTGAGGAAACAGTCGTCGGTGAAATGTTTGGACCATACAAAACTTTGGGAAGTTGTGTCAGCGCATTTCCAGAGAAAATAAAATTAACCCATTGTTTCTTCAGAGGCTCGGATGAAGGAACTAAAAAATACTTTTGTGTTCATTTGTACATCCGAACACTGATCAACTGCCATGCTTCGCTTGTTTGCAAGTCATGATATCTCTCGAGGAAAAACTCAAATCTCAAAGCTATTTCTCTAGGAAAAACTAAAATCGCGCCAGCGCGTTCGTACTTCCTGTTCCTAGCTCATTTTCTCCAGAGCCGTTGAAAAACAGAGTTGCGACACTCCCATAGACCGCCATAGGAACTTTGGAATGCGGAAGTAACGCGTGTCGTGGAGCAGCCAATAGTTCCAAACACTGATAGTTCCAGCATTGAACCCCATTCATTTTCAGTGTTTGTGAAGTACGCTCGCTGGTAAATTAATGAAATTACTGTATTTTTTTACTTTTACACACAGTAGCCGACCTCTCGTGAATCTAGTCAGTAGTTATATTTTATGTAGCTAGTTTTAGTTAATGTTTATTGGAAGATAATAGGTTAATTGCAGCTATAGCTTACGTGACCAACACTTCACTAACGTTAGCTAACTTACGGTAACCTGATGTATATAATATTATTAATGATAATATTTTATATATATATAATATTATACACACACACAATTCATTTATTTAAATGGGTTAGGGTTATGTGTGTATATGCATATGTCAAAATGTGTGTTTGTGTAATACATATACATAAATACACATGCATTTATATATATATATATATATATATATATATATATATATACATGTGTACTGTACACAGTACGTATGTATTTGTGGGTGTTTTCTGATGAATGGTTTAGTCTATGATTATGGTAGGATGAAGGGGTACATTAGCCATACTGAAATGAATCCCGTTAACAGTTATGGATCGTATGTTAAAAACATACATGTTATGGATCGCATTTAGGAACATAGTTAATTCACTCATTAACTATCTCTCCGGTTTCATTTTCAAGTCAAGTCAACTTAAATATATTTATATAGCGCTTTTCACAATACAGATTGTATCAAAGCTGCTTCACAGTATCAATCAAAACAACTTAACAGTGTTTGTTTTTTTTAAGTTAATTTTTACCGAACTATTTATGAAGTTAATATTTACCGAACATTGCTGCAAATATAGTCGTTACTTTCTAAGTTATGGGAGCAGTCCATTTCCCTCCTAAATCATTCATTTGTACATGCACAGCGTAATTATTTATATTTTTTGTTGGTTGGAATTCTGAACGGACCGCCACTGCAGACCTCTTTGCGTGATCACGAAGGTAGGCTAATGGCTGAATCGGAATTTATAAGCAAGATCACGGGAATCAATAGCCTAATACAGCCCAGTTGTGCTAAAATAAATATCACGAGATGTCCATCATCAGATGAATGATATGGAAAAGTTAAGTTAGAGCCGCTAAAGCCAGTGCTACTACCCATGCGAACATGAACACTAAGCTTTTCCCTCCAAAAAAAAAAAGCCTAAAACTTATCTAAGGAATACAGGGCCGGCCCGAGGCATAAGCGAACTAAGCGGCTGCTTGGGGCCCCCCAATCGAGTCGAAAAATATTTTTTTAGATGACTTAAACAAGTGACATAAATGAATGAATGTGAATGAATGAATGAATGAACAAATAATTCGAGACAAGAGAATTCTGATTACATGATCAACATACCTGCCTACTACAACTGCTGCTGTGTCTGCCAGCGTTTAAGTCATGCGCATAATCTAGACACCTCGCGCGTGTATAGACAATTCGTGCGCAACTGCGTACAGTAACGGTAATGTTAAGGCATGTAACAAAAAATGAAGTATCCCTCTGGTGCCGAAAATAGAAAGAAGAAAAGGACAGAGGAGGAGAAAAAAAAGAGCAAGATAAAACTATATTTGCATGATTATTTACGGTATGTTTTGTGCAGCAATTGACCCATTCCTATCTACGGCAAGCCCCGAGGGGAAAAATACATTGCATACACACATATACAACGAGCGCCAGTACATACCGGTATTATAGTAACAGACTTTGTTGGATTCTGTCATGTACAATCCAACCAAGTCTGTTACAATAATAATAAAAAAAAACTTACACTGTATTGAGACAGTTGAGTATTTATTTTTTATTAATACATAACCTCACTGCAGTAATTTATAATGTATCATTATTGCGTGATATTTGTGTCAATAATCGTCAAGCACATTTGACTCAGCGTAGTGGGAGGGGGCCCCCAAATCAAATTCTGCTTAGGGCCCCCAAAAGGCTCGGACCGGCTCTGAAGTAATATACAGTATTTCGTCGTCACCCTGCCTCTCCAAATGCAAAACTGACATTAACAAACTGCAATAATGCAGTAACAGCTGAAAAAGTACTTGGGTGTGTGTTTTAATTTATATTTACCGTTTAATAATGCAATCGCTGCTGTCTGTCCCATAGAAGAACATGACAGTCAGCGTATGTTTTGGAACTATTGGGGCTTACATGAACCACGTGACAGCCATCGTGACGACATAAGGCTCTGGTTTTCTCATGGGCGAGCCAAATTCTCCGGGCGGGCAAAGCAGAGAAAGGGGAGGTAACCTTTCCTCGTTATGACGTCATAACGAGGAGATTCAAGATCAGCGTGTCTGAGCTGCAGAGAAGTACCCTGGGAAAACCCAGACAACTTCCGGCAAATTTAGATTTGCTCTGAAAGTTAGTCTGGCAAAGAGCTCATTCAAACCCATTTCCAATCCGTCGAAATCGAGGCACCAATCAGAAACGTTGGGGCGGGCTTTACACGATGACGACAGCGCTGGGATTTTGAAGCAGATTTTGTAGCCTACATTACAAAGATGGATGCCGCCGTCGAACATCACTCGTTCGAATCAGCTATCGCGTCTGTTTTAAGCGATTTGAACGTTTCCTTTTTGTTAAAAACCGAGCAAAGAACAACACTCAGAGATGTTTCTCCACCGCTCTCCATACGTCATCTTCTTCATCACTCTGATTGGTTTTAGGTCATTTCCGCTAGAGATACACGGTTGGCGGTTACAGCCGCGGACTCCGCGCATAAACCGCGGATCGGGCGGATGACGGGACGGAAATTTTTTTTTTAATTAAATTCGGGCGGGTGGCGAGCGGTTGAACCAATCAAATGAAAAATATACATTGTTAAATATTGTTATCTGACTATACCTACATCCAAAAAAAAAAAATCGAGCACTTTGAAATAGTCAAATTTTCATCAGCTAGTCGAGTCTATGCAGAGACTGCTTGTTGTTATCAGAGATGGCAACGCCGGCGAAGGAGGTACGTGACAAACTCAAAAAAGGAGAATAGGCTATATGCACGCATAAGTTCCACATTTGACGCAAGGCTGCTCTTCAGTTTCCGGAGATTTAAAGCGGAGGAAAACCGAGGAAAACGGGATTATGGCAGAGTCTTCAAAATTTACTGTCCTCTCGTCTTTGAAACGAAACTTTAATACGTTTAGATGTAATTTTATATATAGTTATGTTTATTTAATATAATAAACAAAGAAGCATAAACAAAATGAGGGGTGTCTGTTTTGACTGTTTTTGTGACTAACGTTTCTTTAGTATAGCAATAGAGTATAAAAACCAATATAAATTCTCGGTATAGCATTGGACTCTACGATCGGCGGAAGTAATCCAGCATCCTTAGACCTTCACCGGAAATACCCCCGTGCATAGAGCCCATTAAAAACAAAGGAAATAGACGGTCAGAAAAGTGTTGCCTGGAATAAGTTGTGCGCTCTCTTGATATGCGCCCGTTCGATATTGTTTCTGGTAAAGGATTCCACCAAGTGGCCCAGACGTTGATTGACATTGGAGCTAAGTTCGGTGCTTAAAAATAAGACGGTTTCAACGGCAACAACATAAACAAACGTTACTGCGCATGCGCGCTTTTGTGGCCCAAACTTAACTTCCGGTAGAATCGATAACAACAGAGTTCATCTGTACCAGAGCCGGTCTTTCTACACAAGCAAATTACATTAGCTAGCAAGAATGTCTAGTCAGTATTATATGGGACTACCAATAGAAGAAAAGAGCTGTTAATTGGCCAAACTTAAATGTGATAACGTTACACTACCAGACCCGTTCAACAAAATTTTGAGGCAAACATTTTTTTCTACAGACCTGTCTGATTTACCGGAGGTCAGTCAGGTAAATATCTTTGAATACTTAGTCGAGAAGGAATATGTGTGACAGTGGCGTGCACAAGTTGCGGCAGCAAGCGAGTTATTCTTAACTATAATAAAAGTATAACTCAATTTCAGACGCATTCTGAGTGTATAAAAAATTGATATAAGATGTTACACTTTTCCTGTTTCGGGGTCCAAGACCGGCCGTGATCTATTTTTTCCCTCACAGACACTGCTACCGCTCGCTCTCCTTCCTTGACAACACACTCACTGACGTCACTCACTTTACGCCGCATTCTCGTGAGAGAGTTAACGTAACACTCATTTAACACTAGATAAGTTCCTCTACATCTAATCAGCAATTTCGATTTTGGCACGCTTTGCAGCAGCTGAGCTGACCACTAAGGAGCGAATGTACAGTGACGTGACATTTTTTTTTTTTATCCCTTTATTTTCAATTTTCATGAAGACAACCCACATGCACAATGCCACCAAACAATAACTATACAGTAGTAAAGCTAAATATACTTCTTGAGCAGTATCATTGTACATGTTACAATAGGCTGAATGCTTAACTGCTTTTTGAAAAAGTTTTTAAATAGAACAACCCTCCCCCCTCCCCCCATAATATTGCAATGTTTGTATAAGATATCTTCAAGGCTCTACAAACAAAAACTTTTTATAAATAGGCAAAGAATAAACATACACAGTTTTATCCAAGTGAATGGCAACAACAGGAATCAAAATAACATATAAAGCTTGATCAATCCATCTGTAAGAATTTTCTTACTGGTTCCCAAATCTTAATGAAAATGGATAATTTGTCTTTTAATGTAAATCTCAGTTCTTCCAAGTACAACATATTTCCCAATTCCCTAGCCCACATCTCAAAAGTGGGGACAGCATCTGCTTTCCACATTTGTAAAATAAGTTTTTTTGCTAACATCATACACAACGAGATGGCCTGCGTCTGATATTTATTACAAAAAGCGTTCTCTGCTCCTAGAAGTCCAGTGCAAGGCTCAGGCTCCAACTCAATAGAATTTGCTTCAGAAATAAATTTAAATATACATTTCCAAGATTGCTGAATTTTACTACACGACCATAACGAATGAAACAGTGTGCCTTCTGCCATTTTACACTTATTGCATAGTGGAGAAATTGTGGGATATATTTTATGAAGTTTTGACTTTGAATAATGAAGCCTATGTACTACCTTGAACTGAATCAAATTGTGTCTAGCATTCACAGAACATGTATGTATGTTTCTCAAGCATGCATCCCACACATTTTCATGAATGCTAAGACCAATTTCCTCCTCCCAGTCATGTTTTATTTTCTCTGTGTTGCTATCCAGATTTTCTAACAGTAATTTGTAAAAGTTAGACACACTACCATTCGAACCAGGATATACATTAACAATTCTCTCTAAGGTGGGATTCAAATTCAAAACTTCAAAGTTTGGAATGTGCTTTCTAACAAAGTCTCTGACTTGCAAATAACAGAAGAAATGTGCAGAAACAAGAGCATAGTTCTGTTTTAGCTGTTCAAAGGAGCTAAATGTACCTTCTCTATAAAGATCTTGAATTGTTACTATACCCATGTGTTTCCATTGAAAAAAGAGCTTATCATGTAACCCCGGAGGAAAAGCATGATTATTACAAATTGGAGTGTCCAGATATATATCTGGAATTTTCAAATATACCTTAATTTGTTTCCACACCTTAATTATATTAGAGATAACTATGTTTCCGTTAATACTTTTGACGTCAATTTTAATGGGACTAGTGAGCAGAGCCGTTAATGAAGTCTTATTACAACAAGCTTCTTCAATTGCTAACCATTCTGGCTTGTCACCTAACTCCACCAATCCAGATTTCCTCCACCATGCTAAAGAACATAAATTAGCTGCCCAATAATAATATTTAAAATTAGGAAGCCCAAATCCTCCTTGATCTTTAAGTTTGTTTAGATGTTTCTTGTTAATCCTCGCAGTCTTGTTGGCCCATATGAAGCTTGTTATAATAGATTCTAGCTGTTTAAAATGATGAAGGGGGATAAAGAAAGGAATACATTGAAATACATACAAAAATCTTGGAAGTACAACCATTTTTATAGCGTTTATTCTGCCTACCATGGACATGGGGAGTGTCTTCCAAAAAATTATATTCTCTTTAAGCTGATCAATTTTCTTTTTCCAATTAAATTTTAATAACGTTTCAGGGTTTTTAGTGATCAACACACCCAAATATTTAAATGAGTTGTTTGCAATTTTAAATTTGGTACTAGCTAAAAAATTTTTATCTAGATCGTCAGAAACTGGCATTAATTCACTTTTTTCCCAATTTATCGTGAATCCAGAAAAACTGCTAAATTTTTCAATAAGCTCAAGTAATGGTGGAATAGACATTTCAGGGTTACAAATGTACAATATAATATCGTCCGCATACAGCGAAAGATGTTAGGGTCTGCCCTTGATCATAATAGGCGCTATGTTAAGATGTTGCCTGATACTTGCTGCCAATGGTTCCATTGAAATGGCAAACAAAAAAGGAGATAGGGGGCATCCCTGTCGTGTGCCACGAGATAACTGAAATGGATTTGAAACATCTTGGTTAGTAATAACTGAAGCTACTGGATGCGCATAAATCATTTCAATCCATTTAACAAATTCTGAACCGAATCCAAATTTCTTTAGTGCAGCAATCATATATTTCCACTCTAACTGGTCAAAGGCTCGTTGAGCGTCTAGTGAAATTACACATGTCTTTACGTTTTCTTTGTTATAAATTATGTTAAACAGTCGTCTCAAATTAAAATATATATGCCTATTGGGCATAAAACCAGTTTGGTCCGGATGAATTATTGAACAAATGTATTTTTTCAGCCTATTCGCAAGAATTTTGCTTATAATCTTAGATTCAATGGGAATAAGAGAAATCGGTCGATAGGAAGACATCTGCTGTTTATCTCGTCCTGGTTTTGGAATTAATACTATACTCGCACGGTACATTGTTGGCGGAAATTTACATTGTGTTGTTGCATTTCTAATCAATCTTTGAATTATAGGTATAAGATTATTCCTGAATTTTTTAAAGAATTCAGCACTAAAGCCGTCAGGTCCAGCCGATTTATTATTAGGTAACTGTGATATTACTTCATTTATTTCTTCCAATGTGATTTCTTTGTCTAAAAATTGTTTTGCTTCAGTGTTAAGAATGGGAAGCTCCAAACCAGAAAAAAAATCTTCTATTACTTCCGAGCTTGTTTCAGATTTTGATTCATAGACTTCTCTATAGAAATCAGCAAAGCAATGATTAATTTCTTTAGGATCAACAATTATTTTCCCACTATCCGACTTTATTTTGTGTATCGCACGAGTTGCCTGAGAATGCTTTAATTGACGTGCAAGTAGTTTTTGGGGTTTATCACCTATTTCAAACTGCCTTTGCCTAATAGACATGAGTTGTCTTGAAATATTCTTAGAAAGAATTGAGTTATATTCGCTTCGCAGCACAACTATTTTCTTGAGTGTAGTCTCACAACTAGTTGATCTGTATTCCATCTCTAAATTTGTTATTTGTTTGTCAATATTATTCAATTTGGCTCTATTCTCTCTATTCTTTGCAGTTTGGTATGCTATAATATCACCTCTGATAACTGCCTTCATTGCCTCCCACAGGACCGAGTCGGATACATCTCCTTTATCGTTGTTTTCTAAAAATAGTGTAAACTTGTTAGAAATATATTCACAAAATTTGACATCATTTAATAACCTATTATCAAATTTCCAGGCATAATCTCCTTTACTAAATTGTATTCTTAAATTAAGAGAAACAGGGGCATGGTCTGATAATAATCGATTATGATATTGAGTTGAAACTACGCATTGCAACAGTCTGGAGTCTATTAGGAAAAAGTCCATTCTTGAGTATGTCTTATGGACTGAGGAGTAGAATGAAAAGTCATGATCCGTGGGATGCAAAGCTCTCCAGCAATCGATTAGATTTAACTTTTGCATGTAATTGCTTAGTACAACAGATGATTTATTTGTTGTGGTTCGGCGGGGATAAGTGTCTAACCTAGCATTTAACACGCAGTTGTAATCGCCTGCTATGATGACTTGTGAATGCATAAAGTCAGGTATGATTTTAAAGACATTTTCAAAAAATAAAGGGTCATCAAAGTTAGGACCATACACATTCACTAAAGTTATGGATAATGAGTTTATCTCCCCACACACAACTAAGTACCTACCGTTCATATCCTTAATTGTTTGCTTATGTATAAAGGGGACCGATTTCTTAATGATAATTGCTACTCCTCTACTTTTAGTAGAAAAATTTGACTGGTGGACCTGAGACATCCATGGAGCCTTAATGCTAAACTTCGCTGTACTTTTGATATGCGTTTCTTGAAGAAAAACTATCTCCGCATCCAATTTCTTAAGATGCGCATAAACCTTTCCTCTTTTAACTGGACTATTAATTCCACGCACGTTCCAACTTAATAAATTCAGTGTCCCACCACTGCAAGTTCTCACTCCGTTACTCAGTGTATGAAATAAAACGCGTTTTGCCTAAACACCTTAAATAAAAACTGTGTATAAAACCTTCCAACTTAAAACCTGTAACCTTCCCATGAAATTGAACTTTATGAACCTTGTGTATTAAAGCAGATACCCCCTCCCATCCCACCCCCCACCCACTGCATCCCATACGAACATTATGGATGCCCACCCCTGAGAAAATAACATTTGCATCGATCAACTCACCCTCGATGCCACCTGACATTCTTCCGTTAATATAACCCACCACTCATCTTAGCAAATACAACAAAAACAATACCTTGTAGTCTTTTCAATATATCAAATGGAATTATTTAAGCACAAGTCTCTTCTGACTCTGTTGTCCAACGTAGCAATTTCACCAGTTTTCCACCGCGCCCCGTAGAAATATTTCGGCCGACTCAGGTGAATCGAAAGTTTTCGTTTCTTTATCCCTCACGGTCACGATGAACTTAGACGGGAAACGAAATCCGCATCTCACTTCATGCTGCCTGCATTTCTTTCGAATGTTGTCAAACTTCTGCCTCTGTTTCAAGATGTCCGCGGCGAGATCTGGAAAGATATGCATCGCTTTTCCATCGTATTGCAGAGGTTTCGATCTTGCCAGGCGCAGAATGCGTTCTTTCACTTGATAATGATGAAGTCGTACGATGAATGCCCGAGAGCGGCCTTCTCTTATGGGTTGTGGCGAGCGGTGTGCCCTGTCAATCTGAATTGGTCGGTCAAAGTTCTCCTCACCCAACACCTGAGCCAGAAGATTGGTCACAAACTCAGTAGGTTTGCCATTTTCAGCGCCTTCCTTTATGCCGATAATTCTAACGTTTTGTCGTCGGGATCTTGATTCTAAGTCACAGGACTTTTCCTTAAGCTTTTCACATTCGGATTCCAGGTGTGCACATAGTTTCTCCAGTGATTCGATGCGGGCCTCGTGAACTTTTGCTGCCTCTTCAGTCGTTGCTACTCTGGTGGAAATACTAGCAAGTGATACTTTCACCTCGGATAACGTAGATGAAAGGACGTCGAACTTCATGTCAAAGGTGCTGCTCAGTTTCGCTATTGCTTCCATTATGTCTGTGTTCGTCGGCACTGTTGCTTCAACGCTAACGTTAGCTTGAAGATTAGCCTTAGCCGGCGACGACTCGTGAACTTTATCTGTACCTCCTGGCTCCTCCGTATTCGGTTTTTCAGTTTTCTTCTGCTTTGTCGGCATTGCTCAAGATGTTCGGAATTAATAACTTGTGATATTTAAGCGGCTACAAGGAATTTTCTCTGACAATACGACAGACTTGTGGAGAGCTATAAAAAACACGTTCACTCCATTCGGTGCCGGAAGCCGTGACGTGACATTTAAAGGTACCAGATTTAAACTGTGCTTTCGTGCTATAGCTGGCGCTGAGCCAAAATCAGACACGCTCAGCGCTTAATTCCGCTTATCATACAATAACACAATTATGTTTATTTTAGCTAACAAACTAGACGGCGACCTTGACTATGTCACACATCGCAACCACTCTTTTCCTGCGGAGTTACAACTGCTTATAGCACTGCATTTTCTGTTTTTTTTTTGCCACAGTTACATTGGGATTTAGTTTACTTTTCAAAATTTCAAAATTGTTTTTCTTTTACCATATTCGTCAAGAAGAATGCATTTCTCCTCCTCTGTCCAATTAGGCTTTCTTTTTTGTTTTCTTTATCCATTCCAGTTGACTGATCATCCAAAAATGTATTTAAACAATTAAATAAATAATCGTGCCACAGCTAGTTGACAATGATTTGAACTAAGGTCAAAGGCAATTCTAATGATATCATACACATTTCTAGCTGCAAGAAAGAGTGCCTGAAAAATGTTGCTTGATTTGGCTTAAGTGTATATAATTTCGACTCGGACTCGAACACGGGACTCGAGACTCGACTCGGACTTGAACTCAGGTAATGGTGACTCGACTCGGACTCTTCTTTGGTGACTCGGACTTGGACTCGGACTCGAACACTGGAACTCGAGACTCGACTCGGACTCGACAGTTGGTGACTCGACTACAACACTGCTTCACAGTATTATGTGACTTTTTTTTAATTTTTTTATTTGACCTTTATTTAACCAGGAAAATCTCTCTGAGATTAAAAAATCTCTTTCACAGGAGAGTCCTGGCCAAGAATGGACAGCAGTTACAGTCACAACTTACAGATTGAAACAACAAATATACAATTAAAACACTTAAAAACAATTGCAAATCAGTGAGTTTTCTTCGAGTGACCGAATAACAATTTAAAATGTTCCATAGGCACTAGAGTTTGTAATTTCAATTTTGTTTGGAGTAAATTCCATTCAAATGGAGCTGCGTACATAAAAGCCCTTTTTCCCAGTTCAGTTCTCACAAATGGAACAGAGAAAGTAAAACGATTATCAGACCGAAGGGAATATTTCCCAACACTTTTCTTTTGAATTAGGCAACCTAGATACAAAGGCAACAACCCCAGAATAGTTTTATAAATAATTAGATAAAAATGAATTTTCCTTCTAATAGACGGCCTTCTAATTTTCCTTCAAATAGAAGATGGCCAGGATACTCTATTATACAATATACAATGATGAGTTAAAGGTTTAAAATCTGATATAAATCTTAAAGCGCTGTGATAAACAGCATCCAAAGAAGAAAGAAATTGAGAAGAAGCAAATTGATACACCACATCACCATAGTTAAGTACGGACAAGAAAGTAGCAGAAACTAACCTCTTTCTTACATTAAATGAAAAACAGAGCTTGTTTCTAAAATAAAACCCAAGCTTTATTTTTAATTTTTTCTTTAGATTAGTTATGTGAGACCCAAAAGATAATTCATCATCGATAGTGATGCCAAGATATTTATATTCTTTCACTAACTCAATCACATTACCTTGCGAAGTCTGGAGAGGAGTAAAATTGTCTACCGCCTTTTTCGAGCTAGAGAATAACATAATTTTAGTTTTATCTACATTCAGGACAAGTTTTAATGTATGAAGCCGAGACTGAATAACATCAAAAGCCGCTTGAAGTTTAAGCAAGGCTTGCTGTTTCGAAGGTGCACCACAATACATAACAGTATCATCTGCGTAAAAGTGAAAATTTGTAGTGGGAGTATGTGACTGCCCGTGTTTGCAAACTAGTTGGCCTCTCAATGAACACTTCAGTACAGTCTATTATACACTCACCTAAAGGATTATTAGGAACACCTGTTCAATTTCTCATTAATGCAAGTATCTAATCAACCAATCACATGGCAGTTTCTTCAATGCATTTAGGGGTGTGGTCCTGGTCAAGACAATCTCCTGAACTCCAAACTGAATGTCAGAATGGGAAAGCCATTTCTAGGGTTTACAAAGAATGGTGTGAAAAGGGAAAAACATCCAGTAAGCAGCAGTCCTGTGGGCGAAAATACCTGGTTGATGCTAGAGGTCAGAGGAGAATGGGCCGACTGATTCAAGCTGATAGAAGAGCAACTTTGACTGAAATAACCACTCCTTACAACCGAGGTATGCAGCAAAGCATTTGTGAAGCCACAACATGCATAACCTTGAGGCGGATGGGCTACAACACCAGAAGACCCCAACGGGTACCACTCATCTCCACTACAAATAGGAAAAAGAGGCTACAATTTGCAAGAGCTCACCAAAATTGGACAGTTGAAGACTGGAAAAATGTTGCCTGGTCTGATGAGTCTCAATTTCTGTTGAGACATTCAGATGGTAGAGTCAGAATTTGGCGTAAACAGAATGAGAACATGGATCCATCATGCCTTGTTACCACTGTGCAGGCTGGTGGTGGTGGTGTAATGGTGTGGGGGATGTTTTCTTGGCACACTTTAGGCCCCTTAGTGCCAATTGGGCATCGTTTAAATGCCATGGCCTACCTGAGGATTGTTTCTGACCATGTCCATCCCTTTATGGCCACCATGTACCCATCCTCTGATGGCTACTTCCAGCAAGATAATGCACCATGTCACAAAGCTCAAATCATTTCAAATTGGTTTCCTGAACATGACAATGAGTTCACTGTACTAAAATGACCCCTACAGTCACCAGATCTCAACCCAATAGAGCATCTTTGGGATGTGGTGGAACGGGAGCTTCGTGCCCTGGATGTGCATCCCACAAATCTCCATCAACTGCAAGATGCTATCAATATGGGCCAATATTTCTAAAGAATGCTTTCAGCACCTTGTTGAATCAATGCCACGTAGAATTAAGGCAGTTCTGAAGGCGAAAGGGGGTCAAACACAGTATTAGTATGGTGTTCCTAATAATCCTTTAGGTGAGTGTACATCTAACTTGTTGGAAACCTGTAGTCTTGAAGAGGGTGGGTAGATTTCTTCTGATATCTTTCCTGGATGGCCACCGGACAAGGCATTGTAACTCTTTAGCCATTACATCGAGCCATTCATGAAAGATGTTTGAGACAGTTCCACAACTCACTCTGAAGTGAAAAGCGAGGTCTTGATGAGTTAAGCCAAAGTCCTTTTAGGCAAGTCATGCCACTCGGCCGCCATCTTGGCAACGCCTCCGGGCAGCTATTTCGGACTAACAAGACCAGGCTCCTATCTAAATGAATGGGCAGATAGTCAGAACTGCACTTTTCACTGGTCACAGGGACATAAAAACTGCATGTATAGAAACAGCAGTAAAATATTATAAAAATCACTGAAAAAGTTTCACGACTTTACCCCAAAATAAGGTTTAAAACGCTTTTCCCCCCACAGGTTATACTTACTACGCATGCGCAAGGGTTCACGACACACCAACTTAATTTACGTCTATCCAGAATGCCGGTGTTGTGCCGAGCACTTAAACAAATGCTCAATGTCATTTTTTTATCACTGTGTACAGTACAATATTTTGAATTATTATTTTCTTGTGTCTTGTTCTTCTTGTGTCTCACTTTTTATTTGCTTTGTGTGTACCCCTGAAATGGACAGATTTTTTTGTAATCTCATTGTATTAACGTTATGTGTTCTGTAAAATAAAATATTTTTTTAAAAACACTTGAAGAAATGCTGTGCTTATTTACGTTAGGGATACAATCAGCATTTAACGTTACCATCTATATTTACACAACGCACACATACCCTGCATATTAATTCTGCCGCATTTTCAAACAGTAACGTTTTTTTTGGCGGACAAAATAACGTTACATTTCTAAAGTTACTCCATAACAAGTAAAATATAGGTACAAATGCCACGTTTATGTGCCTTCTATGGGTGCAACAGAGTGGGATGTGGGCAATCCTTTTTCGCCTTCCCAAAGGAGAATAAAAGGTAACGTCTTAAATATTTTAACCATTAGACTCCCGGTAACGTTAGCTTGCTTACTATCAGAGACTATTTATATAGAGACATGTCACTTCCTCAATCCTCAATACAACTACATACGAAAACACAGTATAGATACACTTATCAGAGCAGACATTTAAAACACTTATCTCTATGGTGCTCTACTCAGGTTAAGCATTTAACATGGATTTGTTCATGAACGAGTTAGTTGCATAAAGCACCTCATTTTAGCCTTAATATTAGGCAATGAAATGGCAAGTAATATAAAAACAAAATACATTTGGTCCCACTATGAAATACCACATGAAGAATAAGCTTGACACAGCATTTTGATGTATTTTATTAAAATATGAATCAACACAGGAGACAGAAATGGCTTCATAATGCGAGGAGGGGAGATCTGTCCTCCCACATGACAAAAACAGAGGCAGAAAGGGGAGGATATGTGGTCTGTGAAGATCATTTCAGGCCAGAGGACCTAATATCAAAAGTATGGTCAATATTGTTCTCTATTTAAATATAATCAGGTTTGCACTTTATCGGTAATAACAATGTATAGGTATTGTATAGACAGAGACTGATAAACACTGTTAATGTAGTAGCCTAATGTGTAATGTACCTGTGTAAAGTTACCTTTTTTTTTCCATAAGGGTAAAAGAAAGCGGCTGGCTCCCAAAGCCATCCCTGTCCTTTATCGGCAGCACACCCCTGTACCACAGGAAGGAGGTACATAAAAACAGTGAAAAAAAAATGCACATAGAAAAGGGATTCACAATCATATTCATGGACCCCTTATGTTTTGTTTTCTTTATGTTTTTTGTTTTCTTTCTTTCCAAGCACATGACAGTGAATAAGTGTAATTTTAACTTTGTTTAAATATTGTGTAATGTTCTTGATCATCTTTCAATCAATGATTTAATCGGTCAGGTTTACAGAGCAGGAACAGATATACAACATGCATCAATACTGTGTGTAATATGATTAAAGATGCTGAGGTACATACCGATGTTCATGAAGTGGTGCCATTGCAAGACACTCCACAGCGTCCAGTGGTTGTGGCAGAGTTACTCAATGAGAAAGACAAGGTGAAATGGCATTAGTGATCGCTGCATATCCAACATGATGCTTTACTTATATAAACTATCATATTAACATCCTACAATATATTTACAGAAAATCAAGGAACTTAAAAAGCTCCTGCAGGGAGAGAGGGCCAAAATGCGGCAGCTCAAGTTCCGTATGAACTTTAAAATAAGAAAACTACAAAAACAGTATGTAAGCAGTGTAATAGCACAAGGCGTGATAATAAATGTAAGGTACATATCTGTAAATATTCCAGTCATTTTACTTGCAGACTGCAACATCAGCAGACAGCAGACAGCAGGAGAGAGAGCCACTGGCCACTGACTGCTTTCCAAAGGCAACCAAAGATTTCTTTGACATGCAGATTGCCATGGGCAGGGTGGCCAAACATGGTCAGAGATACAAGACCAGCGAGAAGGATTTGGCAGTCCAACTGTTTCACCACAGCCCAAGGTGCTACTCTGAACTCCAGAGAGTATTTAAGCTGCCCAGTAAAACAACTCTAAGGAGGCACGTAATGGGCAGTCTGGGGAGCTTTGATGTGAGTTAAAACCATAACGCATTGACACTCCCTCCACGCATGCCGCGTAACTCATCCCACATAAACTTGCGCTATTCTGACATCACGAGTGCACAAATACAAATGCACGTTTGCAACTTTAATGTAATCATGAATGTCATCGCAGAGTATGCAAGAATTAACACAAAGCGATATTTCCATTTATTCTGTAGCCTGGATTTCTGCATGGTGTTCTTGCAAAAATTAAAACAAAAACAAAGACCATGACAAAGGAAGAGAAGATGTGTTCCCTTGTCCTGGACGAGATGTCTATAAAAGGCCACCTTGACTACAACAGGAAAACAGACTCAATCGATGGTCTTACACCAGATGGCTCCCAGGCTCGTCAGGCTATGGTGTTCCTGGCTAGGGCCATAAATGGAAAATGGAAGCAGGTCTGCAAAATATAAATGGGCACAATGTACAAACAGTACAGTAAACATTTGGAAGCATCCACAAAGTTCAGAAACACTATGTGTGTGCACTCAGAAGAGTACATATATGTACAAATATTTAAAAAAATTCTTTACTCCCTCACACTTCACCTTTTAGGCAATCGGCAATTTCCTGTGCAAATCTGCCATGCCAGGTGAGGAGATTGCCAGGAAACTGAGGGAAGCCATCACCCGCCTCGACAGTGCTGGACTGAATGTATGTTGTGTATTACATAGTGAAAAACAGAATGCCAAAATAAAAGGTGACGGATTTTTAATAACTTGCATCTTACTTTCAGGTCAAATGCATTGTCTGTGACCAGGGGTCCACAAATGTGAAGGCCATGAGAGCCCTTGGTGCTTCCTTGGACATCAATGAGGATGGTGATGGATCACACTGCATCCTACAAAGACAAATTCCACTCATATTTGATGTTCCACATCTTGTAAAATCAGTCCGGAACAACTTTAAAAGACATTCACTGAATGTAAAATAAACTTTAACAACATTTAAAAAATGTGCATTAACTTACATCACTGCAATGATTTCAATCATTGTAATTATGTCCTCTAAGGTTGGGGGACATGATCTGACATGGAGACACCTGGAAGATTTTTATAACCAGGACCAAAGAAGTGTAATCCGGATGGCTCCTAAACTGACAGAGCGGCATATTCACTTGCCTCCATTCACCAACATGAGGGTCAAACTGGCCACTCAGGTCTTCAGCCACTCCGTAGCAGCTGGTACAGCTACACAACTTATCTACAACAAAAACACACAAAAAATATAATACACTGAGAAACATCTGATTATTCTCCCCTGACATCCACAAGGCATGCAGACCATGGTGCTCCACCATTAACTACCAGAGGATGCTCTTCACACAGCCAAATATGCAGAGGAAATGGATAGACTCTTTGACATCCTCAATTCCAGGTGGAACTAAAATACACAAGAACAAACAAAATATGCACAAACATGGTTGTATTAAAGGATGCACAGTGTGTGTACATGTACCATTCTAACTGAGCTCAAAAATTGTGAGATTTTGTGTAGGCTACTCACCAAAATTAAAATGGTCCCGCAGGAGCATGAGAGACAGTAAATGGTGGAGGAGGCCGCTTTGTGCCAACACCACCAGGCTCCAATATCTCCAGAACAGCATCAACTGGATAAAGTCCTGGAAATTTGGGTACGCCATGGGGTAAACTCCAAGGTGAGTTACTAAGATGAGTACGGTACCTTAAAACTCACAGACCAATCCTTTTAAGATCTGGAAAAATACCGCCATGCCAGATGGGACTGGTGATCAGCATCCGGAGTATCCTGATGCTTCACCAGCAGCTGATGTCAGAGGGGGTGAAATATCTGTGCACATCCAAGCTCAACCAAGACTGCCTGGAGGTATTAAACTTGATTTTAGTGAAGCTCTGCTCCAAGCAGTTGAGTATAGTTATACTGACAACAATACACTTACCTCTCTTTGTAGAACCTGTTCTCAGTCATCAGAGGAAAGGGAGGACACCGCTTTCACCCCACTGCCAGGGAATTTGCTGCAGCACTAAGGAGTGCATCAGTGGCCAACATCATCAGCTTGCAGGGCAGTGCTACAAACTGCATTCCTGATAATGCCACTCAGTTGTTGCAGTCTTCTCCTGTGAAATGCAGTGAGCCGGTATGGCCAATGTATAACTCTTTATTACTGGAAGCGGGTACACACAATAATATCATGACAATCCCAATCATGTCATCCCAAAATTATTAAGCCTCCCCAATACTTTAGTAAACAGTTGTAACATAAAATCTGCAATTCGGCTGAAATGTTGATGTCATTTTTGTTTAACAATCCAAAGACACACCTCTCTTTTGTGCTCCTGAAGCAACATAATGACTGAGTGAAATTGTTTATTACTTGGTCATTTAACTACAACCTGCTGAATTAAAATGCAACTTTATCTTAAAGGGCTCTTTTGTGTTCTAGAGTGAATGTGAAAATGAAGAGCTGGATAAAGAGCAAATAATGGTGAATGACCAGGTGATATCACTGAATATGACTTGATAGGATCCAAAATTACTAAATGAATAGATGTTTCTGTAATATTTCAGAATTCACTAAATTCGATATTACTCATTGTTGTAGGACATACCGGATGTGGACAATGGCGAAAGGGAGGCACTTGCCTATGTGTCTGGCTGGGTCGCACGGAAAGTGGCTCAAGAGCCATCAGTGAGAGATTGTGGAGAATGTGAAAGTTTGCTCGTGCGGACAAATGCGCCGAGCACAACTACCACGCTCTGATGGAGGATGATGCCTTCATCGCAAATAAAAAATACACCACCACATCTAGGCTATTTCAGCCATCTTCCGTACTAAAGGAATGCATTTATAAATGTGAGGGCGTCATTAAAAAGATCCCCCTCAAAGCATGGGCAAAAACAAAAATAACGGCGAGGCTGAAGACCTCGCTCAGGGACAGTGGTGTGTTCACTGACCTCCACCGCATTCACTCAAAGGCCATAGAAAAGGTGGCCTTAAACAAGTATGTCATGTGCAGGATGGGGGCCGAGCTCAGAGCTCGCAACCAAGTTTCACAGAGTAAAAAAAAAACAAAAAAAACGACACGACAGCACAGCGGAAACTGACGTGCTTTACAAATTAAGCACGGTCAAAATAAATACACAATTTATACAACTATAACTGGTCTGCATCTTCATTTAAGTTATTTCACAGAGAGTCAATTCGATTTTACGTTTCTGGTGATCGTTAACGTTAGCGAAGTTAGCGTTAGCTATGTAGGAAAGCTGGATAACTAGCTACGCCGTACCTTGATAACACAACATATTTTGTGTCTTTTACATGATGCTCTGCAGCACATACTTAGAATGTAAGGTAAAATATGTGTGGTCGATATAAAATGCTTTAAATACCTTGGTAGTCCGGCGCCTCTGCGTTGTTATCACCCTCTTCCATGTGGATTCCATCTGATCTTCCACACAACACAACTCGCTGTCGCCAAATCGTCTCCGCTGTCGCAAAACTCAACTGTGCGCATGCGTCAGTGGAACCAGACGATAGGCTTAAATGTTTCCCGGCTTGACTGTTAAAAGCAGACGATTGGCTTTCCAGCGGGAGGGGCGGGGCATTTGAATATAACCGCCATCTTTGGCGTTATGGGTTTTCCCTATGTAGTTGTATTGAGAATTGAGGAAGTGACATGTCTCTATATAAATAGTCTCTGGTTAAGCCTAGGCGAAGCTTCATCAGGACCACAAGAAACTGCTCGGGAAGGGTAAGTATGGTTGATGATGCGTTCCATGTTGTTGTCAGGTAAGTGAGGAGGGTGAAGAACACAGAAGCAGATGGTAGATGGTAAAATCGGACGGACTGCCAAACATATGATCTTGTAGTCGTTTTTCTTGAGATTCCAGTTTCTTCTCCTGTGAAGCCATTTTTCTTTTTAATTCAACATTTTCATTTTGTACCTGGTCAATGTCTGCCATTGACAGATCTGTACCCACAGCAGTGCATCCTTCTTCAGGGTCAGCATGGGTGACCTCTAAGGAAGGTGAATCCATAGACTCAACCACAGATGGTCTCCTCTGTCTCCTCTGGTATCGCTCCAACTTCTGTGAACCATCAATGGTGTTTTTATGAGCGAAAATTGATGGAACATAATCTGGATGGCATGGGTCCACTGATGGCGCACCTAAAATAAAGACAGTGTGTGTTGACATTATTGCACCTTGCTAAGCATCATACATACATGATTTGCATAATCCATAACTTTTCTGGTTTCATGTGCATTTCTATGATATTGATTACAACTTATTGATTAAAAAAAAATATTAGTAGCCTACTAGTACAATGAAATTAGGTCAAAGTCAAAATTAGGAATCCGAAACATTTTTATTTTCGATAAGGTATTTGTTCCAGAGGTCAGGTTGCATCCCACAGCACATCAACCTGAGCCCAACTTCAGTCTACTCATCACCTTAATTTTAACTGCGTTTGTAGTCGGCGCCATATTACCGACAAAGAGTATAGAAGTACATTTACATTTACATTTACATTTAGTCATTTAGCAGACGCTTTTATCCAAAGCGACTTACAACTGAGGACTAAACCAAGCGAGTCATCGTGAAGAGGCAAAAGCAACGCAAGAAGTGCTCAAAATACAAAGTTCAGCCATAGCTCGGAGTAGCATAAGGCAGGCAAGCGAGGATTTAGAGGAAAGGATTTTTTTTTTGTTTTTTTTTTTTTAAGTTAAGTGCTCCCGGAAGAGATGAGTTTTCAGTTGTCTTTTGAATGTTGTCAGGGATTCTGCATTCCGGATGAGGGTGGGGAGATCATTCCACCAGCATGGAACCGTGAATGAGAATGTTCTGGAGAGTGATTTTGTGCCCCGCTGTGATGGTACCACGAGCCGTTGCTCATTGACCGATCGTAGGCTTCTGGTAGGGATGTAGACTTGTAGTAGTGAGTGGAAGTAGGAGGGAGCTGAACCTGTGGTCAATCTGTAAGCAAGCGTCAAAGCCTTGAACTTGATGCGAGCAGCGAGTGGTAGCCAGTGCAGAGAGATGAGCAGAGGAGTGACGTGGGCAAAGTAACGTTACTTTGTTACCAATAAACAAACTGACCGGAAGTTAACTTCGGGCCAGCGCATAACCCTGGCAACGCGCGTGCGTCCGATAAAACCGTCTATACACAGCCTAATATTTTATAATGAAAAATAGCCTACACAATCAAGATAGGCTAGACTATTTACTTTTTAGCCTATTTTATTAAATCCAGGAAATTGGTGAATGAAACATGGATTAAAATGAAGATACAATTAATACAAAACGAAATTCGCTTTAAAGAAAGGCTTTGTGCTTTTTTGAGGCCTCTGTGAAAGTTTTAAAAAGTCTTTTAGTGCCGCTTTCTGAGTGTTCGCGTCCGTAATGGAGAACTGTCACGTAACATTGTTGGCGCCCCATACAATAGCAGCATGTTGAAATTATGTGCCAAAATGCGTTTTCTATGAGGCTACAATGAACATATTGTACAGTAGCCTATCAGATAGGGTCAGGTTTGCCGAAGTGCATTTAATTTAGGCTATTTATTTATTTTTGTCCCTGTGCGCCGATCGGAGACGAGTTCACTGCTGATATTCTGAGAGCTTTCTAGTCTCGCGGCTGTCATCAGCAGCGCCTTGTATCGCCCAATCAGCGGATGGCGGGCGGGTGCGGTTTTGAAAATTGGTCAAAAACGTTGGTGCGGATGGATGGCGAACAGATGATGAGTTTTGTGATGCGGTTGCGGATGAAATAATAGCCCATCCGCGCATCTCTACTATCCGCGACGTCCGTTGGTGACGCCCCTCTGGAAATGATTTGTCTATGATGCTTTGCCAGACCATAACTAGGGATGGGAATTGAAAACCGGTTCCACTCGAGAACCGGTTCTAAGTTTAACGATCCATCGATATTGTATGCCCTCGACGTTAACGAGTCCTCTTATCGATGCTCCTGCTCTGAGTCAGCCATAGTATGTAGGCTACAGACCGTGAACTCACAACTGTCCCTTTTGTCCTTTATCAAGCACCATAGAACGGCGTCCAAAGGGAATTTTTGTACCGCCAAAGTCTTATTTGATCGGTGAGTAGTTGAACTGCTGCGCTTGTGACAGGGCGCATGTTAAACTGAACGAGCAGAGAGAGAGAGAGAGCCCCGGTCGCGCGCGCGCACGCTCTCTCTTCGGAGCAAGGCTTCACCGTCTCAAAACTAAGCGCTGTCTTGCTCTCTCTCCCTCGCACATATTAATCAAAATAAACGACACGATGGTAAGGTCGGGAGACTAAAGGCGGGCTTACACGGTGCGATTTTTAGCTGTTTTACGAGCTCGCAGATGATTTTTTTCACTCGGGAGAAATCGCGTGTAAATCGGTTATGCTCGCATGTCGCGGCTCGTATCGTGTGCGAGGAAGATACGAGCCGAGCCGAGCACCTCTCGACCTTCCGATAATTTTTAAGCATGTCGAAAAAGTTCGGGAGCTGTTGGCTTGAATTCGTGAGGTGTGTGTGGTTGAATGAGGCGATTTGTCGATCTATCTGAATTTGACCAATGAGGAGCTGAGAAAATCCACAGAAGAAAGACGAAAATGGTGTGGACTACTAGAAACACTGCTTCAATTAATGTTTTATGTTGACTTTGTGAAAGGTTAACTAAACAGCATCTGCCGTGTTCCTGCTGGCCAGTATTTGGCATATTTCATTCTGTAACATAATGATCTGTATTATGCTATTGTTTTTGATAGTGTTATACATTTCTTACAGATTCTTACACGTCACGATGATCATTGCGTTTGTATCTTCAGCCTAATCTTTTTTTTATTAATACCGACAGAACAATGTTGCTAGATATTGCTACGAAAAACAAGCAAAAACAAAGAAATTATAAAAATCCGAAATAAGTTCAAAGCTTGTGTTTTGGAAATAAGATTAATATATCACGAACCACTTTAATAACTTCCTAAACTGTGACATTAATCCAAAAAACAAGTCCAGAATACTACTGTCACCTTTCCATTATGTGGATCTGGCAACACGGGATCTGGCACCCGTGATCTCACTCACAACACGCTCAAGCTCACTCAAGCCCCGTTCACTGCGCTAGCTTCTCGCAGCAAAATGAATTGCAAACACTCACATGATGAGGTGGTTTAAACGGCTAATTAATCATTCAGAGAGCTTGAAATTTTATTTTTGAATGTGTAGCCTACCATAACTAAGTTTTTTAACTCATTCACACACACACACAAACACACACACACACACAAGGGTGAACGGACGTCCGTTTCCCGGTGCTGAAAACGAGTATATGTAGCAAAATAATCACGCCTTGTATCAATATTTTATATGCAGTTATGAGAGAGTTTTTGGCGCGGAACTTCGTGCGATTTCTTCGGAATTCAGCAGGTCTAAAATCGTGTCGTATATCACTGCCTCCGTACGATTTTCGGATAAACTCACTCGTAAAGTGTGCGTGGACAAACGATCTTCCGACCGTCAGAATTCGCACCGTGTACGCCCGCCTTAAAGTTTCATGTGGAGCATTCTGCGATTCGTTTTTCCTCAATTAGGCTACCGCTGGGTATGAATTGTGCTAAAATACGTTGCCTAATCTTCTCTGAAAAGCGTTCCGCACATTCAGCTGACATAAACCACACTTTAAATAACGGAAAAAAAAACTATCCATTGATGAAATGTTTTCTGTGATGACACACACGTCTTGTGGGATGTCCCAACGCGCCGGGATAATCACACAACGCGCACACGTCCGATAATGACACGTCCAATTCGCGAACTAATGACTCATTTGAACCAATTCGTTTTAATGAATGGCAACAACTGATCTTTCCAACACTGAACTCACGGGACGTTTAATCAGTGTATAACTAATCGGTAACACTTTACAATAAGGTTCCATTTATTACATACATTATGTAGCGGGACGAGGAGAGGGGCGATCACTCCATCAACCCATGTAGCTGACTACGCCACCCTGTTAAACAGGGAAATATTAATATTACTATTATTTAACCACCTACGAAAAAGGACACAGGAGCGTGGTTATCAAAGGAGGGTCTGAGATGTGGATACCAAAAGTACAAAAAGTTTTATTTCAATCATCAAGCAGCAATCTAAAAAGACACATTAAACGACTGAAGGACCAGGTTATCACATACATTAAATACTCCAAACACGAGAAGGAAGCCGAGGCTTATCAATGGCAGAAACAACTAGCTTAATGAGCACAAGGCTCCTGTACCACCCTGTGCACCAATCTCACCACGACACACGCACACCAACAAGGTCAAGCACAGCACTCCGTGACAGAATCCCACCACCGCACACGAGGGCCTATGAGTGGCCTGCCCTAAAGCCTCGGCTCCTGTAACAAAAACACAATTAACAGTATAATTTCCAAATAATAAGATAACAATTGACATTTAAATCAAGTTACAAACGAAAGAAAACAAATACAAAAAACAGTTATTTACACACTAAAGGTTCATGCATCAAACCACGCTGAGGATAAGGATTTGGGCACCGAAACTGGGTGGATATTCACTCCACTTTCATGCTTCACCAGCAACCCGGCGATCACATAAAAAGATGCTAGAAAGCAGATGTTACGATACACTTAAAACGAGCGCCCACGCCAGTTTGATACATGGGTAGACAAACAAACGAGATAAAGCAATAACACTTAAAAATAAAATAAAATGTACAAAAGCAAAATACACAAACACATGAACCGAGCGCACACACGCTCATGAGCGAGTTGTCCAAACGAAACCAAGGTAGACAAAGCAGCAGCTTCAACTAGTGTTGCCCCGCAGGCCTCATTGTCCGCACTCGTTTCCGCGAACAGATTATTCCTGTCAAGATTCAAACAAAATTACAACAAACATACATAAACGTTGCGCAGTAGCGGTAATTAGGCATACCTTTACTTCATAGCGGGTCGCAAATCGGAGTCACACACACGGACGAAGGTGTCGCCATAACAACGGCACGGGAAGGCAGGAGGGGCATATAAATAGCCACCGCCAACAACCCCCAGCAACGAACCATCTGCCATAGCTATAGACCAAATGACCATTACATAAAGTCACAAATCTATGCGCTAACTAGTTAACCAAACACATACCTCAGGCGGACGAGATGAAAACAAACCGGAATGGGCGGTCCCCGGCAATGACGCACAGGCGGTGACCCACACACCCACAAACGTGCATTCGGTTCCTTTTAAACGCTGCCTCGCAGAATATGATTGGACAGTACATTACCCGCGAGCATTGAATTAAAAATAACGAGACTCTGTACGTCCCACTACAATCTACCCCATGTTTTTGCATCGTCGACACGACGATGAATAACCGAATAGCAACTACAAAAATTAAAAACAAGTCAATGGAGGATTCAACCCTCCTAATACGAGGAAGATAAAGAGTGGAATGGTGACCAACCATTACCCGTCCTATCCATCATACGAGAGTCTTAAGAGAACAATGGATATGCGTCACCGCCCTTATCTCATTTACCGAGAACAGTGGATATGCATCACCATACTCAAATCAACAGGGAACGATGGATATGCGTCACCGCCCTTAACTCATTTACTGAGAACAGTGGATATGCATCACCGTACTTAAAATCATTTACAGTCAGGGAAACGATGGATGTGCATCACCGCCCTTAACTCATTTACCGAGAACAGTGGATATGCATCACCGTACTCAAATCAACAGGGAACGATGAATCTGCTTCACCGAACCTAAAAATCATCTACAGAGGAAATGGCGATCCCTGATACTTCGTACTAAAACCAATGTGCAACTGAGACGGAAAGACTTCGACCATTTGCTCCACACTAAAGTGACGCTGCTGCTTTGTCTCCAACAAAAAAAAAAACAGAAACCTAGTCCATTCTCACAATGTACAAATCACAGTCAGACATTCACCCAAATCAATAAGCATCCACGTCTCGGCCCAACGAAGAAATTTATCCTGCCGACTCTACGCCAAATGTAGCGGGACGAGGAGAGGGGCGATCACTCCATCAACCCATGTAGCTGACTACGCCACCCTGTTAAACAGGGAAATATTAATATTACTATTATTTAACCACCTACGAAAAAGGACACAGGAGCGTGGTTATCGAAGGAGGGTCTGAGATGTGGATACCAAAAGTACAAAAAGTTTTATTTCAATCATCAAGCAGCAATCTAAAAAGACACATTAAACGACTGAAGGACCAGGTTATCACATACATTAAATACTCCAAACACGAGAAGGAAGCCGAGGCTTATCAATGGCAGAAACAACTAGCTTAATGAGCACAAGGCTCCTGTACCACCCTGTGCACCAATCTCACCACGACACACGCACACCAACAAGGTCAAGCACAGCACTCCGTGACAGAATCCCACCACCGCACACGAGGGCCTATGAGTGGCCTGCCCTAAAGCCTCGGCTCCTGTAACAAAAACACAATTAACAGTATAATTTCCAAATAATAAGATAACAATTGACATTTAAATCAAGTTACAAACGAAAGAAAACAAATACAAAAAACAGTTATTTACACACTAAAGGTTCATGCATCAAACCACGCTGAGGATAAGGATTTGGGCACCGAAACTGGGTGGATATTCACTCCACTTTCATGCTTCACCAGCAACCCGGCGATCACATAAAAAGATGCTAGAAAGCAGATGTTACGATTCACTTAAAACGAGCGCCCACGCCAGTTTGATACATGGGTAGACAAACAAACGAGATAAAGCAATAACACTTAAAAATAAAATAAAATGTACAAAAGCAAAATACACAAACACATGAACCGAGCGCACACACGCTCATGAGCGAGTTGTCCAAACGAAACCAAGGTAGACAAAGCAGCAGCTTCAACTAGTGTTGCCCCGCAGGCCTCATTGTCCGCACTCGTTTCCGCGAACAGATTATTCCTGTCAAGATTCAAACAAAATTACAACAAACATACATAAACGTTGCGCAGTAGCGGTAATTAGGCATACCTTTACTTCATAGCGGGTCGCAAATCGGAGTCACACACACGGACGAAGGTGTCGCCATAACAACGGCACGGGAAGGCAGGAGGGGCATATAAATAGCCACCGCCAACAACCCCCAGCAACGAACCATCTGCCATAGCTATAGACCAAATGACCATTACATAAAGTCACAAATCTATGCGCTAACTAGTTAACCAAACACATACCTCAGGTGGACGAGATGAAAACAAACCGGAATGGGCGGTCCCCGGCAATGACGCACAGGCGGTGACCCACACACCCACAAACGTGCATTCGGTTACTTTTAAACGCTGCCTCGCAGAATATGATTGGACAGTACATTACCCGCGAGCATTGAATTAAAAATAACGAGACTCTGTACGTCCCACTACAATCACATAAAAAGTACAGTTTTAAGCTTTAAAACAAATAAAACCAGTTGTTCGACTACTTGTTGTATGACTACTTCCACACAGTGCTATCAGGAATCGATAAGAGAATCGTTAAAGAATCGGATCGATAAGCAGAATCGTTAGTGGCATTGATATTGATAAAATCTTATCAATTCCCATCCCTAACCATAACTCAGTTACAACTGAGAATGGTCTGGTCTGGTTTTAACCAGGCTAGCAGAGAAGAGAAAAATAGCCAAAGCTCGGTTTACACCGATTGAAAATTCTAGACACGAGGGGACCAAATACAGGCTAGGGGAACTAATATTAATGTTAAAAAACCTCAGAAAGTGAAAATTTCATGTCAGGGGACCTTTAACCCTGTTCTCTCCATCCATCCAACTATCTCTTTAATATACTTTAATAATACTCTAATAATACTTTAATTTGCTGTTTTCATTTGGAGTGGACTGTTTATTGTAGAGTCTGGTTTCTGCTGATGTATAGTTTATTGTGGAGTCGGTTTTCTGCTGATTTCTGGTTTATTTTAGTGTTTCTGCTGTCTTCGCGTTTTAAATTAAAACGTCTGATTCATTGAAATTGTAATGTATAATGAAATGTTTAACTGATTTATGAAATGAATACATTTGCCCATAGGCCATAAAAATAAAATAATTTGTATTCCTGCATTTTCTTTGTATGTTTGTTTACTATGGGTGTCAAAAAACCTTTTCATAAATGGTTCTACAAAAAATCTAATAAAGTGACATGAAGAACTGTTACAGGTTCTTTGAAGAACCTTTGACCAGAAGAACCAGTTCCGAAAAAGGTTCTTTATGGACCTAAGAAAAAACAGGTTCTTCAAGGAACCTTTCAAGGTTCTTCTATGACATCGCTGTGAAACCCCCCTTTTTGGTTCTTCCTGGCACCTTTATTTTTAAGAGTGTACACAGAAGAAAGCCCTGTTGGCTCTTCCCCGATACGGGTTGTGTTGAGCCCATTCGTTAGTCTGGTTGTTTGATGAGAAAAAGGTGAAATGTAGTTGCAATAAACGAGATAAGAATCCGCACATCATCTGCAGCAGCGGAGGACTCTTATTCTGCTGAGCGGAACTGAGGAAGAACTGATGACAGAACAGTTTGATCTTCAGCTCACAAATCAGAGGAAAGGGGCGTTTCATTCCCTCCCACGTGTAGAAATCGAATATTCCAGCTGTTTATTCATTTTTCTACCTCAGAATGAAAAACGAAAAATCAAGCTGAATTCTTGTTTTTCGTTTTTTGGGAAAAAAACGAAAAAGGAACCGTTTTCTAAATTTTCTACTTTCAATATTAAATAAAAAAACGACTGAACGAATGATACACAGATTCATAATTTTCCCATATTTTTTTCAGCTTTTCACTCACGCCCCCATTTAGGGGCGGGCCCCACACTTTGGAAACCTCTGCACTAAGCCTCCTGTTGGTCTGGCTAACCCTCTCCATGGCTCTCTTCCTTGCCTCTTCTGCTTTGGCTCTGTCCGTCTCTAACTTTCTCATACTCTCATCACTCCCTTTGTTTTCCTCAGCTGCTCTTTCTTTCACTGTTATTTCTTCAATCAAGATCTCGAGAGCAATTCAGTGTCTGCTATAGTTGACCAGGCCTTGCCCTTATCAACACGGCCCTTCTTGTACCTGTATGGTTCTGTGAGCAGGATTTCTCTACAGAGAAGTACATCATGTTGCTCTGTCCACTCCATAGGGGCTCTAATCAACAAGAAACATTAAGTAACTATAGCTAATTTTTGAAAAGTAAGCATAATTAACGGTCTTGATAGATAACTAATAATAATAACTAATCCATTAATCTATTTCTAATCTGTTAATCTACTTTACCCAATATGAAAAATATTTTAATAGCATAGTAGGCTAATACATTTAACATGGATTTTGAGAGTTTGTTTATGCAATACTTACATTGTTCGCTTCACATCATCTCTAATCTCAATGCTACCTGAGGTGTTGTTGCTAACAACAGACATATCTTTATACAAACGGGAAAAAATCGTTAAAATTAGCTAAAGTTTAAAACATTTCAACACATTATATAAAAGGCTAGTGGTACAATCATAAACTGATGCAATTACAATGTCATATGCCATAAAACATAACATTTATTTACCTAATCTCTCACGTTGTAGCGACTATGGCAAATCAGCTGTTCTCCCGTAGTAGAACGTCAGTTCACGACGTTACAGTAGAACGTCATGAAGTAGCAGTTAAATTCGCGTATGCGCAATACAACGCCAGAATGCCCTCCAGGTTCAGGTCCCACTGAAGTGTTGAGTCCCAGCTAAGGACCCCAGCAATCCGATTGGTTCAAAGCATGTTTTATGGGTAATCGCTTTAGTGCCTGGTTACAAATCAGAGAAAATCACTTTATTATAGAAGATGTTTGAACTACGTTATAACGAGTCATTAATGTTTTTTAACTTATGTTTCATATACTAGTATATAACCGAAGCTATAGATTGTAAATTTAAACATTTCTCGTTCTTAGTGTTTTTTAGTTAGCTTACATAGTAGCATATAGCATACAGCTATCGAATGATCACGATAGCTGAGGTTTACCTGAGCTTAAACTGCCTTACCGTATTCACAGCGATTCGAAATGCAATTATATTTATGTCATTATTGAAATTGATATATGAAATTCTTCCCATCCCATACATGAAAAAATACATGACGTGTTGGTGATATCATATTTTATATTAAAATAGTCTTTCATAGGCTATATGAAATAAAATGACACAACCCTGTCTCTTTTTGTTAAATTTCAGTTTTATTGATCAATAATAGCCATTTTTAAAGTATAAGTAGCCTAAAAGGTATAAGAAGCTATATAAGTCAAGAAATAAAGCAAGTTAAAAGATTCAGTCAAACATAAGTCAACAGGCTAACGTTACAGTTAAATAGCCTAAATATATAAAGTTATGAAACTTCACTTTGCCCTCAGCCAAAACGATTTACCATAGATTATCATTATCATAGATTAATGAGACCAAAGATCGCCTGTTAGATATACACATGCCGATTTATATCTCATGTTTAACCACTAGACACAGAGCCCGCGGCAAACATCACAAGCACTAGCCGAGTTAAGGCTGTTCCAGGCGGGTTAGATGAGCGCCCGGTGATCGCCTGGATCTTACAACTCCGAAAACGTCAGATAAAAATTTTAAATAGGCGCTATCTTTATAAATAAACCACAGATGTGAGCTTTAAAGAACTACATTCTCGACTGAAAAACTCTTAAAACTACATTTCGTGACACAATAACGGGCCTTTCTCCTCTGCTATTGACGCAACCTACTATGGAAAGCACTATAAAAATAAACGTATTACTTGATGGCAACAAACTGCTTTTATTTTGATCTTATCTTGCCGATAGCAGCGGGATTTAGCTTAAGGCCTTCATATCAGCGGGATTTAGCATTCTAGGCCTATATAAAGCTACCACATAACGCTTAAACAGCTCATGTTAGCTACAAGTTATCGCGAGAAGATATTTAGATCATGCATACTACTGGCATACTAATGGGGTCCTTAGCAACACTTCAGTGGGACCCAACACTTCACCACACCGTTCCACCAGAGGTCGTTTCTTAAAGTCCGTAATGTCCTGTTCGTACGGCTGACTGCATTGTTCGTTTGCGGTTTTGAACCGCTGTGTTGACCGAGCTCTACGAACGCCGATCCAAGTGCGCTGGTGAGATGTGAACGAGCTATAAGTTGTGATAAGGTGAGCGCGAACAGCAGGCTTGGATCGGCGTTTGTAGATCGACTGGTAGAGACTGTTTTTCAAAGATGGCTTCTGCCTGTATACGCGAAGTTGACTGTATGTATTAAATATCTTCTTATTAAACTGTCTGGACACTGACAAAGTTCTCAATGCTTCGGTTTGAAGGTAGGGACCCTCATTATGCTACCGTGCTAGTGTGGGGCTATTTTGAGCCTTGTTAGTGGTATTAACAAGCGATTTTTATTTGTCATTACTCGATGCCCAATATACTAGCGTTATACTAGCTTTATAGGCTAAACTGTTTTTAGAGATACAACTATTTACATTCGATAATCATGAAAACAAATCTCAGATAACGGTTGACTAGGTAACAATGTGTAATTAGACCAAAGGTTCATTTTGCGCCGGAGTTCTCCTTTAAGCGTTTGATCCATGTTGGTTTCCCTCACCTGCTGCAAAAGTGTCATGATTCCTTTTGAATGTTGTTCTTGTCATATTTCCCAACGAGGCTCAGGATCAGCATATCTTCTTTTCACTGAAGTCCATAATGTGTTATCCATGAAGCGAGGTCATTCTGCTGAAGGCAACGTAGGCCATTCTCGGCTTGAAAATCTTCAGTGACACATCGGCATTCTGCATTTTCATGCCTTGGACTTTGTGAGCTGTGCAGGCGTAGGCTAACTTGATGGGGAACTGTCAATGAACTGCTCCTTTCCTTAGATTTTCTTCGGATCTCTTGATATAAACCAAGTCGTCTTCTTCACCTTGCACCCTTTTACGGTGCTTCTTGCCTGTGCTTGGATTGTCAAGCTGATGTCCTAGCATTTGTACGGTGTACAGTTTGTTTTTGTCTTATTGACAATGTTTGAAATCTTTCCAAAACATCCATTGATAATTCCGTCTTCAACATCCAGATTTCTAGTCACCATTATGCGTACTCCCAATGCAATTTGTCTGGTGTCAGGCAAGTCACCCTTTTTTCCGGTGATGGGCTTCTTTTGTCTCTTCATCCGTCCTGTTCTTGGGTCTTTCCTGTAGTCTTTGGCATCAATGGTTATGATGTCAGTGTGAAGAGCATGGGTTGTTTCAGAATTGTGTCTGTGAACTTCCTTGTTGGTGGCAAATACGTGCAGTGCATCACACGGACAGTCTTTAGGGTCCTTCACAGCCTGGTGTAACAAAGCTCTATCTTCTTCAGCAAGATCGTCGGCCTTCTGTTTCACCCGTAGGCGGTTTAAAAGTTGGGCAGAAGCCAGGTCTTCTTTCTGACGCATGATCTCGGAAAGGGTAATCTCGGAAGTCCAAAACATCCTCTTCGTACACACAGAGTGGTTCGGCTTTACCCAGAGGTGGCAGTTGGTAAAAGTATGCACAGCCAGATCCCCATTCTCCCATAGTCGAGGCAGTTGTCGTAGAATCTTGGTCGCTTCCGTGTATATGCACTTGATGACGTGTGATTTGCCACAACCAGCACCACCTGACACGAAGTAGAAAAACTGTTCTGGATTATGACCCCACACACGATTCTGACACCACTGGCAGACCGTGTAGATTATGGCTGCCTGCGTCTCATTTAGACTTCTAAACAACTTCCTAACAAATGCAATGCTCATCTGCAGTGCCTCTATTTGTGGCACGACTCCGTCTCCATGTTCCAGAATCTGAAATTCTGGAACATCATCTTGTGCATTCTCATCATCTGGATTAATGTCTTGTTTTTCTGCAACGCACTCCAAACGATCCACTTCATTTTCAGGTGCAAAAGCGGTCCATGCGTTCTCAGATGGCCCTTGCTGTTGCAGCTGATCGAATGCCTTATCCACTTCATCGCTGTGTTTTTCAAACTTTTCCTTGTGTGCTTGCACTATGGAACGGACAGGCATCAGCAAACCAGGGTGAGGAGGTAGTTCCATAGATGCACTCTTGTAAAACGTCTCATATGTTGGAAATTTAGGAGGTTTTAGCTGTTCGTTGGTCCGATGTGGCATATAAAGTTTAAAGGGATAGTTCACTTTTAAATTAATTTTTGATATGTTTTAGCTTACCTCAAGGGCATTCAAGATGTAGGTGTCTTTGTTTCCGCAGTAGTTTCAATTTGGATATTTTTAGGTCAAACCGTTCTTGTCTGTCAGTCATATAATGCAGGTCTATGGTCACCACCTCAAAGAGCATGCACAGAGAAGTCCAAATTAAACATGATTTAAGGACTCGTAAATGTAAGTACACATTGATGGCCTAAGACACGAAACGAGTGGTTTGTGTGAGAAAACGAACAGTATTTATATCGTTTTTACCTCTTGTAACGCACAGACCGAAGCGCCCGCGCCCTCAGATCACTTGGACGTGGCTGTGGTTACAAGAGGTAAAAAAATTAATTTCAAAGTGAACTATCCCTTTAAGTAATCTACTTTAAAAAAAAATCGGGTTGTTTTTCCTCCGAAAAGCGTGCATAAATAATAACTGCAGCCTTCCCAGACGTTCTTTTGTGAAAAACCCCTATGCCGTTGAGCAGCTGGTGAACATTCTTGCCTTTCATTTGCTGACCATACATGATGCGGCACTCCGAAGCAAAATCTGGCAGACACATCTTTTCAAAATCATGCGTTTGAGGCCTTGCTCTGTATTTATCTATTATCCATGACATCCAGACATCCTCTGAATCTGGATCTTTATTTTGTAGGACACTAAGGGGAAGACTCATCTAAAGCCTGCCATCATCCGTCGGTATAAACACAACGCTTCGTGAACACTTCTTCAACGGTAAGCTCCATGTTCATGCCACAGACTCCTGAATGCTAACTTGCCTGTGTTTGGAATAGGCTTGCATTATGTGCTTCATTTCATCTTCTTCGCTAACGTTCATCGCACACACACTCTTGATTACGTTCTTAAGTAAATCGCCCATTTCATGCTCCGGCTTGGAAATATACGAAAGCATATACATAACACAGCTAAAAGCATCAAGAACTAACTTAATGTCCATATTAGCGTTCCATGCCCTCAAAAAATCGGGATTGTATCCATTCACCTAAGACTTCTTTGGATCACGCTTCAGCAGAATCACGTTGGCATTGGAGAATGCTTTGACGTTCTCATTGTAGTCATCAATGGACAACTTGCACTTTATCAGTAGCTCTGACAAGCTGTCAAAGGAGGCTTGGGGATCGTCTTGAGTTTTATCCTGGCATCGCTCATTGCCTTTTGAGCAGCCTCCCGTCCCAACTTCCTTCTGTCTGATTGCTTTTGGACTTTCTCATGCTCTTCTTCAGAACGCTGTGGTTGTGGACGAGCGATTGTGGTTTTAGACGCAAGCATTCAGCTTCCAGATGAAGTGTCCGTGTCATCCTCTTCTTCAGGACGCTGTGGTCGCAGATGAGTGATTGTGGTGCTAGACACTGGTAGTTTGGGGAACCCAAATCGACATAATTAATTTCCCTTCTTACATGACTTTGAGTGGTTCCTGCTGTGAAGCTGAACCTCTGTGACGATTTGGTGGAGCTCAGGATCAGCTAAGGAATCAGGCAACTGGCAGGTTGTGTTGCGGTCAATAAAGTCACAGACAACCTTATCAGAATCCTTCTCAAACTTCGGGTGCATCCTTTACCTAAACAAGAAGATGAATATGTGGGCTTCCTCTAGCTTGAAACTCCACTCTGTAGAAGTAGTCCTCAACTTTACCAATGGGTTGGGTAGGTGACGAAAGCAGATAGTCATTAGCGCATCCACCCATTTCTCAAACATGCGCATGACAGTGACAGGGTTGTTTCAGAGGATTTCACACTTTGTTGTCCAGTCAAGCTCGGAAAAGTTGATGTTCACCTTGCTGGGCCTTGATTGCTGTTATTACGTCAGGCCATCTCATTTCGGCTGCGCTGAATGTTCAAAAAAACATAGGGGTTCCTAACTGTCTTATCATAGCCTGTAGATCTCGCAAAGTTTTCTCCCAATACGATGGAGAGTCTGTCAGTGGTTGCATAAACCGTGTGGCGTTTCTGTTGTGTACCAATCTTTCAATCTCCCGGTTATCTTGAAGCAGTCTGTTTTTCTGCCATCTCTTGTGAAAGGGTTTTCCTTTTCGCACCTAGATAGACATGCTGTTTCTGGCCAGTTGCGTTTCTGTTAAAAACTGTGCAAAGAAAAGATAACTCTGATCTTTTGCAAAACACGTGTGTTACGGCCCTTGCCATAACACAAAAGAGGGTTAACACGGAAGGCTCGGTCCAATAGGTTTTTAACCCGTTTAATCCCAAATTTTTTCTTGCAACTTGAGTACATGCATTTTACTCCTTAGACCTCCCTAACACTCAAACATTATGCCTTTTTTGATTTTATGTTGGTTAAGTTAGTGAAATATTAGGTTTTATACTCGGTCACAATAGTGACCGGTGGGAAACAACATAGTCAGAATTCATTCAAATTCTTCAATTAGACCTATTGACACAATTCATTCCAAGACATCCAATATCTCGTTTTGTCATTTCGTGAAGAAGGCTTAGTGAGGTGAAAAGGTTGTCATGTACAAAGTTACACCCTGGAGGAACTTCTGCTTGTTCGGCTAGACCCGTATGGGCTAGACCATGACTACACTTGGGCCCTGTCCTAGGCCAATTTCAGGAAGATGTGTGTTCACTCATTCAGTGCACTGAAGATGGGCCGTACGTTGTAGAAAGGGTTGTTTGTGGTCATGTGTGGGGCACACCATTTGGTTCTCATGAACATCTGCCCAATCCTCCAGATAATTCACCTCTGCGTCGCCATTCAATAGTCTACTTGGCAAATGGGCTGTTTCACCCTGGTACTCCCTATCTGAGCCATCACTATCACAGTCACTTTCAATTTGGGGTGGGGGTGGGGGGGAAGGGGGTCACGTACGTCAAGAAGGTCCAGCACATTGACCGTTTCTGGGACACTCATCACTACACTGAACAAAATTATAAACGCAATACTTTTGTTTTTGCCCCCATTTTTCATGAGCTGAACTCAAAGATCTAAGACCTTTTCTATGTACACAAAAGGCCTATTTCTCTCAAATATTCTTCACAAATCTGTCTAAATCTGTGTTAGTGAGCACTTCTCTTTTGCCAAGATCATCCATCCCCCTCACATCCATCCATTCAGTGTAGGATTGCCAAAACCTGCCAATACCAGCCAATACCTCTGTTTTCAATTGAAGCACTGTGTTATACTACCGGTCACAATTGTGACCGTAAACAAATTTACAAGTCTTACGAGCAAAATATATATGCAGGAGTATAATTCTCAAAATATATCAGTAGTAGACCCTTTAAAGAATACATGTACAAAATATGATAGTTCTATATGTAAATTAAGATGTTTTATATACTACTTTTTGTAGTAGTCTGAGAAAGACATCTTCTTCTAGATGTGCAAGCAGAAAGTGAACTGATCTGGTCATGTGACCTTTCACACTAGTCACATGACATTAATTGATTTTAATCAAGACAATCTATTTTGTCATTTAAAAGTTGAATTTCTTGCCCAAAGTCAATAAAAACATTTTTAGAGCTTCCAGAAATAAGAAAAAAGCTGCGGTCACAATTGTGACCGGTGGGATTAAACGGGTTAATTAACAAACAGTAATCATATCATAAAGTTTGGGGAGAAAAGGAATAGGGAAAACAGAAAACAACTGTTTACACACTTCCAACCACTAGAGGGCAGACAAAAAATTAGGAAAGGAAATAGTAACCAGTCAAACTACATGCACATGTAACAGCGTGTCAACCAGGGTGGGAATTATGTAATTTTAGGGGCAAGGCCATTTGGCCTCCACCTTTTCTTTTTTTTAGGGGCACCAAGGCCATATGACAGGGCACAAAGGCCATTGAGTACAATTCGATGGTTTTCCCATTCAGATTGATACCATAACATCCTATTCTTAACCATAACATCTCCCTGTTCTTGTGTCTCCTCCACTCTGTCTCCCTGTTCCTGTGTTTCCTCTTCTCTGTTTCCCTGTTCTTGTCTCCTCCACTCTGTCTCCCTGTTCCTGTGTTTCCTCCACTCTGTCTCCCTGTTCCTGTGTTTCCTCCTCTTTGTTTCCCTGTTCCTCCTCTCCGTTTCCCTGTTCCCGTGTCTCCTCTCTGATTCCCTGTGCATCATGGTGACCCTGACTGGCCTTACTGCAATGGATTCAGAGAAATCAAATTGTGCAATTTACAAAAACACAATTGCATCGGGAAATGCACATGTGCTGGTCTGCAATGTATTGTCTATGGCAGTGTTTTTCAAACTTTTTCCAGAGGGACCCTTTTTTTTTTACGCGACCCATAGGCTTGTGCGCAGATTTTTTTTCTTTAACCTTTCTTTAAGCACTTTTTTTAACCACTTTACTTTTGATGATGCACGTGCGCTTGCTGATCCTTGACGCGATTGCAACGCAAAGTCGATTCTGAAATAATGTTATCAAGCTATAGGCCTACGTACAGGACTTTTAACCAATAAATAGCTTATCGTTTGCTGCATGCTTAAAAAAATACAAATACACAAAACATATTCCACAACAAACTCTTTAAATGTAATATTCATTATATGCAGAACAGAACAAGAATAAAAAATAATAATAACTAAACAAGCCAAAACAAAATAATTTAAAGCTCCTGTAGGTAACTTTTGAAAACATGTATTTGCTAAAACTGTCATTATGTCCTGACAGTAGAATATGAGACAGATAATCTGTGTAAAAATCAAGCTCCTCTGGCTCCTCCCAATGGTCCTATTGCCATTTGCAAGAAATACACCGCTCCCGGTCAGAAACAACCAATCAGAGCCAGGAGGAGTGTCTTAGCAGTGTCAATCACGCTCGTGTACGCGCTGATCACACTCCTCTCTTGCACAGCGCGAGCCGTCGTTCAAACTCAAGATTGCCGGCGTGCTGCATCTGTGCTTATGACGGAGAAACAACCTAAACTGCCAATTCTCGAGTGACACCTGCTCATAAAACAAAAAGGTAAAAGGAAAAAGACTGATGATGATAAACAAGCGAAAAAGAAAGAATTACACAGAGCCCATTGACTCGGTGTCAAAACTCTAGCTGCATAACATGTAGATAAAATGTCACGGACTCTGCTAAGCAACAATTGAAACCTGCTAATTCACTGGCTTGTCATGTTGCTGAAATAATGTACTAGCACACCTTATCTAGCATTATATATCGCTAGAATAATTACTTACATACTGTAACGTTAGTTACCGTTATATTAACGTTATCTTACTAGCTATTTATAACTTATAGAAAGAGTGCAACGTTATAAAGTTACATGTAGGCTATTGCAAAATACATAATGATTTGAGGACCAAGTTTGTAGTCAAAGTATGGGCAGGCCATAGTCAATGTAAAGCATATTGTTGACGTTTAGTCCCTATTAGTGAATGTGCCATATATGTCATAACGTCTGGATGAAAGACAGGAAGCAAGTGCAAGTTACTCAGTTTAATGGAATGTATAATGGAGACAGTACAAGCTGATGGAACACAGTGACGCAGGGACTTCGATGGCCAGGATCCGTGATGAAGTGCTGTGCAGAGGTGACGGTGAGAAGACAGATGAACCAGATGAAGACGACGAGGAACAGGAACACAAGGCAGGAACAGGACACCGGAACACCAACACGCAGGACATCAAACAACGATCTGACAGGGATGATAGAACAGCGGTAAGTATTTAAGGAGTCGTGAGATTGATTGCAGCTGGTGATGAATGACGATCAGCTGGAGCGGATCAGGTAATGTCATACACTCACGCCCACTACACACGTGCGCTCACACAACAACATAAACACAAGACTAGAAGGAACAGAGAATACGTCTACCGTGACAGTACCCCTCCTCCTAAGAACGCCTCCTGGCGTTCCCAGACTCCGTTACCTGTCGATTGTAATCATCGATAAGGGAGTGATCCAGGATGTCTCTAGCAGGCACCCAACTTCTCTCCTCCAGACCGTAACCTTCCCAGTCCACCAAGTACTGAAATCCGCGTCCTCTCCGCCTAGAGTCCAGAATACGATTAACCGAATATGTGGTCTCCCCATCTACGAGTCGCGGTGGGGGAGGAACCGGGGCGGGCGGATTAATATGAGAATGAAACACGGGTTTAATTTTAGATACATGAAAGGCGGAATGGACCCTCCTGTACGCTGGAGGTAACTTGAGGCGGACTGCCACCGGACTAATGATCTTGGTGACAGGAAACGGGCCAATAAATTTGGGTGCAAGCTTATTAGAGACGGTGCGCAGCGGAATGTTCTTAGTTGAAAGCCACACTTTTTGACCAACGACGTATACGGGAGGCTTTGACCTGTGGCGATCGGCCTTGGCCTTGGTGCTCTCCCCCACCTGGAGTAGAGTCTCACGGGCTCTAGTCCAGGTGCGGTGACACCTCTGGACAAAGGCGTGAGCGGAGGGGACCGCAACCTCGGATTCCAGACTGGGAAAAATTGGTGGCTGGTAACCTACGCTACACTCAAACGGAGATAGGCCCGTGGCTGACACTGGCAACGTGTTGTGAGCGTACTCCACCATAGACAGCTGTTGGCTCCATGAGGAAGGATTCTTGGAGACCAAACATCGCAACACTCTCTCCAAATCCTGGTTGGCCCTCTCGGTTTGACCATTGCTCTGGGGATGAAACCCTGAGGATAGACTAACCGTCGCCCCCAATAACCTACAAAACTCTCGCCAAAATTTGGACACGAACTGGGGTCCCCTGTCGGAAACCACGTCAATCGGGAGGCCATGTAACCGAAAGACGTGGTCAACGACCGTCACCGCTGTCTCCTTAGCTGAGGGTAATTTGGGTAAGGGAACAAAATGGGCTGCCTTCGAGAATCGGTCCACCACAGTCAAAACGACTGTGTTCCCCTGAGAGGGTGGGAGGGCGGTGATAAAATCTAGAGCGATATGGGACCAGGGTCTCGAAGGGACAGGCAGCGGCTGAAGTAACCCGTCTGGAGGTCGATTGGAAGTCTTACCAGTGGCACAAACCGAGCAGGCCAAAACAAAATCGTGAATGTCGCGAGCCATAAGTGGCCACCAGAATCGTTGCTTGACTAAAAAGCTAGTGCGATTAACTCCTGGATGGCAAGCTATATTGGAGCCATGACCCCACTGGATAACGTCAGACCGTAATCCCTCCGGCACAAACAAACGATTCGGTGGGCAACCGGGCGGAGGCGTTACCCCTTCTAAGGCCTTCTCGACCCTCGATTCGACCTCCCATGTGAGTGTGGTGTAAGGACTGGGCGAGGGTGAATCTGAAAGGACTAAATACATCCTGCTAAAGACCCAAAAAGCCTGGAATGTAAATTTACACACACACACACACACACACACACACACCCACACACACACACACATCCCCCACAAGTGAAGCCTGCTCAGGACAGAGCGTGGTTTCCAGCTACGAGACACTTTTATGACTGATTTGGAATTTGATGTTCAAGAGAAGGAAACTTCTCTTTTTAAAAAAGACATTTAACCAGATATATTAGATGTGTTTTTATGCGTGTCCATTTGCCCATGTCACATTGAATGTTCACAGAACTGTGGCTCTCTCTGAATTCTAACCAAGGAGGAGAAATGAATCCTGTATTCATATACACTCACCGGCCACTTTATTAGGTACACCTGTCCAACTGCTCGTTAACATTTAATTTCTAAGCAGCCAATCACATGGCGGCAACTCAGTGCATTTAGGCATGTAGACATGGTCAAGACAATCTCCTGCAGTTCAAACCGAGCATCAGTATGGGGAAGAAAGTTGATTTGAGGGACTTTGAACGTGGCATGATTGTTGGTGCCAGAAGGGCTGGTCTGAGTATTTCAGAAACTGCTAATCTACTGGGATTTTCACGCACAACCATCTCTAGGGTTTACAGAGAATGGTCCGAAAAAGAAAAAACATCCAGTGAGCGGCAGTTCTGTGGGCGGAAATGCCTTGTTGATGCCAGAGGTCAGAGGAGAATGGCCAGACTGGTTCGAGCTGATAGAAGGGCAACAGTGACTGAAATAACCACTCGTTACAACCGAGGTATGCAGCAAAGCATTTGTGAAGCCACAACACGCACAACCTTGAGGCGGATGGGCTACAACAGCAGAAGACTCCACCGGGTACCACTCATCTCCACTACAAATAGGAAAAAGAGGCTACAATTTGCAAGAGCTCACCAAAATTGAACAGTTGAAGACTGGAAAAATGTTGCCTGGTCTGATGAGTCTCGATTTCTGTTGAGACATTCAGATGTTAGAGTCAGAATTTGGCGTAAACAGAATGAGAACATGGAACCATCATGCCTTGTTACCACTGTGCAGGCTGGTGGTGGTGGTGTAATGGTGTGGGGAATGTTTTCCTGGCACACTTTAGGCCCCTTAGTGCCAATTGGGCATCGTTTAAATGCCACGGCCTACCTGAGCATTGTTTCTGACCATGTCCATCCCTTTATGGCCACCATGTACCCATCCTCTGATGGCTACTTCCACCATGTCACAAAGCTCTAATCATTTCAAATTGGTTTCTTGAACATGACAATGAGTTCACTGTACTAAAATGGCCTCCACAGTCACCAGATCTCAACCCAATAGAGCATCTTTGGGATGTGTTGGAACGGGAGATTCGCATCATGGATGTGCAGCCGACAAATCTGCGGCAACTGTGTGATGCCATCATGTCAATATGGACCAAACTCCCTGAGGAATGCTTCCAGCACCTTGTTGAATCTATGCCACGAAGAATTGAGGCAGTTCTGAAGGCAAAAGGGGGTCCAACCCGTTACTAGCATGGGGTACCTAATAAAGTGGCCGGTGAGTGTATATATATATCTATATATCTATATTATATATCCACTTGAGAATTGCATGAACAATGTATCTAAGTTCCCTATTTCATGAATTGCCTTTCTGTGGTTTGGTCTATGTTTCTCGACAACTCTAATGGGATAACGTTTCAAACTTTGCCAACTAAGGTTTAACCAAATCCATTTGTGGCAAGTTTGGTCTCGATAAACTCCAATCTTCGTTCCCCATTTGTTAATTGACATTACATTTTGCTAAACTTTGTGACACATTAGTATTATAAGAATTGTGAAGATTCTTCTCTTAAACAACCGACGAAATTAGGGTTTCAAATGTCTCTCTCTGGAGACAAAGAGCAATAAAGCCCAAAGTCCCGCCTGTAAACTTCCAACCCTCTAATTGGCCAAGCCAACAGGAAGAGGCTGGATTTCTCCAAAAGTGATAAATGACGCTTCCCCCCTCCGCTCGCTCTCTTCCTCCCTTGTCCTCGTGTCATGATGTAACGTCTCGCCTCCGGGCGAGCTCTTCGCTTTTCTTTTATTTGTTTCTAGTTTAGTTTGTGTTTTTCAGTTGTAGATAAGTCTCTGTGTTTAATTCCAATCGACGATTGAAAAGAAAACCCCGTGACATATCTCTTCAGCAAATCCATCTACAAGGGACCTTTAAACGAGCGCGCGCTCGCTTTGAAGGAGAAACACGCGCACGTGACCACGTGACGCGCCGGACCGAGAGACACACACGCTTTTTCACCAGCCATGCAAAGATGTAACGTTAACTCCGCGTGATTTCCCCGTAGAGATCTTTATTTCCTTTTTGTTAGTCAAAGTTTTGTTTTCCGTAGTCGACTCAGTTCACTTCCACGAAGTGAAACGAACTTAGCCGAACTATTTCCCTTTGGAAATGTTACACCAAAGACTTTAAAGTAACCTCCGTTCAACACGCGCGCCAAGCAGCCCACGTGACGCTTCCTCGCACACAAAGGACTCAGCTCACGCGGCCAGACAGGGCCGTACAGGAATGCCTCGACACACAGAGAGACCATAACATAACTTGTGCAAGTATAATCTCTTTATAGAGCTTCTAAGAAGTTTTAAGATGATGTTTCGTGTTGTAATCGGAGAGGTGAATGTCTTCCTGCCAATGAAATTCTGCCAATGTTCTCTGTTCTCTCTCTACCCATCCCCTTTTCTCTCTCTCTTACTCGCTCACACGTGTTAGTTATCCATTGTCCAAACTTTACGCATTTCTCGTTCATCGATGTCTTATTGTATTGTTCATTGATGTCTATGTGTTTGTAAATACATATCCCGTGTAACCGTAGTAAATACATAAGTAGCCATGCCTCTATTAAATTAATTATATATTCATTTGATTGGTGTGCTGTCTCTTTGCTCAGTTTCAAGTCCCTTAAGTGCAAAAGATCTTATGCTACAAGCTTACTAAAATTAAAAATACCTTAAAGAGTATGTGTTGTGTTTATAGGGCGGGAAACCCAATTCTTCTGGCCAGAGAATTGCGTTTCCTGAAATCCTATAAAGTAAGATGATATTGTGGATCCCACAAATATTATCCTGACAATTGAGCTAATTCATTTTACCTGTTTTGTGAAACGTGGTCCGTGTAATTAATTGCAATCAACTTGTGGTTAATTTCAAGGATTCACATGCATGCATGCAGGTAAAGTGACAGATCCTCCCTTATCGGGAGATTTATTAACATGTAAGACTGATCTAATCCAAACATGTATGAATAATTATTAATTACCAATTATTAATTATGATATGCAAATTCCCCACGGATTAGATCCGCCCATGAGTCTTTACAGTGGAAACGAATAGAGTTTCGGGTAAAATGCACTCGGGAGTAGACGGGCGTTCGGAAAAATCAAATATGCGAGACAAAGCGTCGGGTTTGATGTTCTTGGAACCCGGACGGTATGAAAGAGAAAAATCAAAACTACCGAAAAAAAGTGCCCACCGAGCCTGCCTGGAGTTCAATCTTTTGGCGGTTCTGATGTATTCTAGGTTCTTGTGATCAGTCCAGACGATAAAAGGTACCCCCGACCCTTCTAACCAGTGGCGCCATTCCTCCAACGCTAACTTAACTGCCAACAGCTCTCTGTTACCAATGTCGTAGTTACGTTCGGCTGGTGACAAACGATGGGACAAAAACGTGCAGGGATGCATCTTGTCATCTGCCGGAGAGCGTTGGGACAACACTGCACCTACTCCCACCTCTGACGCGTCGACCTCCACCACGAACTGACGTGAGGGATCAGGGGCGACAAGGATGGGGGCTGAAACAAAGCGGCCTTTCAGTTTGGTAAACACGGCTTCGGCCGTGTCAGACCACCTGAACGTAGTTCTGGGGGAGGTCAAGGCAGTCAGAGGTGTGACTAGTTGGCTGAAATTGCGAATAAAACGCCGGTAGAAATTGGCGAACCCCAGGAACCTCTGCAGGGCCTTGCGAGAATCCGGGGTTGGCCAATCCACCACAGCCTTGATCTTCTCAGGGTCCATCCGCATACCTTCAGACGACACGATGTGTCCCAAGAACGGAACCGACTGTGCATGAAAATCGCATTTCTCCGCCTTGACAAAAAGCCCATTCTCTAGCAACCTCTGAAGCACTCGTCGGACGTGTTGCACATGTTCCTGGAGAGAAGAAGAAAAAATCAATATGTCATCCAGGTAGACATATATGAACTGATCGATCATATCTCGCAACACGTCATTGACCAGTGCCTGGAAAACTGCTGGGGAGTTGGACAACCCAAAAGGCATGACCAAATATTCAAAGTGCCCCCTGGGGGTGTTAAAAGCAGTTTTCCACTCATCCCCCTCCCTAATGCAAACCAAATGATAAGCGTTACGCAAATCCAATTTTGTGAAGATAGACGCTCCCTGCAACCTCTCGAAAGCTGAAGACATCAACGGCAAAGGATAAGTATTCTTTACCGTGATGTTATTCAACCCCCGGTAATCAATACAAGGTCGCAGAGAACCGTCCTTCTTCCCCACAAAAAAGAACCCCGCCCCCGCTGGAGAAGAGGAAGGGCGAATGAACTTGTTTGCTAGAGAATCAGAAATGTATTTCTCCATAGCCTCTCTTTCTGGAATAGAAAGTGAATATAACTTGCCCTTAGGCGGAGACTTACCTGGCAGTAAATCTATAGCACAGTCATAAGGACGATGCGGAGGAAGAGAAGCAGCACGAGACTTACTGAACACCTCCTTCAGATCCAGATACTCTGCGGGCACGTTAGACAAATCCCCTGTTTCCTCCTGAAAAACAGAAACAGGCACAGACGAACAAGCAGACACGAGACAATACTTATGACATTCCTTGCTCCACTCCAGCACAGATCCATGAAGCCAGTCCACCCGGGGATTGTGTTTGAGGAGCCAGGGATGTCCGAGGACGACGGGTGCAAGAGGTGAATCCATGATGTAGAATGAAACTGTCTCAGAGTGATTGCCAGAAGTGATGAGGGTAATGTCTTCAGTGGAGAGGGAAATGGTGGGGAGTTCCTGTCCATTGAGTGCGTGAACTGCGATCCTATGTGTGAGGGGTCTGAGGGGAATCTGAAATTTCTGTGCAAAAGTGTGGTCCATAAAATTACCTTCAGCCCCAGAGTCCAGAAGTGCTTGGCAGTCGTGCTGATGGACTGACCATCTTAGTCTTACCGGGAGGAGCGTCGAGGTAGATGTAATCGTTGATGAGGTCTTCCTGGCGGAGATCCCACCCGATAGTAGCCTCAAGTTTACTATCGGGCTTGACCTTTTACCGGGCAATTATAACCATAATGTCCCGCTCCTCCACAATACAGGCAAAGGCCCTGGGACCTCCGCCTCTCCCTCTCCTCCCGGGAAAGCCGAGCTCGACCCACCTGCATGGGCTCGGGATCGTAGACGGGGCTGACCACGTCCCTGCCGCCGGATCGTGTCCCGTCATTTCCTCCGAAGGTACGGGTGGACGGAACCCGACGCTCGACTCTTGACAATCGGGCGTCCACCCGCAGAGCTAAATCAATGAGACCGTTGAGTGTGGTCGGCAGATCCAGGGCGTAAATCTCCTTCTGGACGTGGTCAGCCAACCCATGCAGGAACATATCCCACTGCGCCTCCTCGTTCCAGCCGCACTCCGCCGCCAAGGTCCGAAACTCGATCGAGAAGTCGGAGACTGACTTCTCTCCCTGTCGTAAGTCCGCCAATGTTCTGGCTGCCTCTCTCCCAGAGACAGCCCGATCAAACACCTTCCTCATCTCGGCGGCGAGGGTCTGGAACGAGGCGCAGCATGGATTCTGATTCTCCCACACCGCCGTTCCCCAAAGCGCCGCCTTCCCGGTTAACAACGTCAGCACGAACGCCACTTTCGCCTGTTCAGTGTTGAAAGTATGCGG